>NC_091165.1:739388-819069 GCF_040958095.1 Procambarus clarkii | reverse complement strand
AGTATATCAAACTACATGAAAAACGTGAAAAAAGTCACTAATTTACCATATTTGAGGATTTTAACTTCAAATCATAGAGCGAGGTTTCGTATTATTTAGATCCAAGAAAAGACATATGACAATGTTGTTTCTAATACAAACTATAAAAATCAATGTGTTTTTATTAGAATTAACTAAAATGTTCCTGATTTTCCGTTAATATTACCGATGGAAGATGTACACGAAAACCGCTCTATTCCGGCTGAAACGTCGATATATGCAATAAAAACAGAACTTCTCCCGTTTTCAATATCATACTCAGTATTTTAACGAGAAACAAATAATTGATTGAAAATGAAGTATTCAAGGTTATTATCTAATCAATTATGTGTTTGCATCATTTTTATCGTATATATAATGAATTAATACCAATAAACTGAAAATTCACAAAAACGTGGAAAAACGGCAAAATATTGCCTAATTCGATGATATTTTGTTTAAATCACATAAAGGAAAAGGAGATGATAAACGTCAAAATATTGTTAAATTCGTTGATTTTTCGTACGAAACAAAAGGCAAAAAAACTTGCTTAAAATGCAATATTATGCGAAATTCTGAGATTTGAAGGCCAAATCACATATCGTGATACTACATGAAATAGTATCGAAATATTGGTAAAAATGAATATATTTACGTAATATCAAACTACATGAAAAACGTGAAAAAAGTCACTATTTAACCATATTTGAGGACTTTAACTTCAAATCATAGAGCGAGGTTTCGTATTATTTAGATCCAAGAAAAGACATATGACAATGTTGTTTCCAATACAAATGATAAAAATCAATGTGTTTTCATTAGAATTAACTAAAATGTTCCTGATTTTCCGTTTATATTACCGATGGAAGATATACACGAAAACCGCACTATTCTGGCTGAAACGTCGATATATGCAATAAAAACAGAACTGCTCCCCTTTCAAAATCTTATTCAGTATTTTAACGAGAAACAAATAATTGATTGAAAATGAAGTATTTAAGGTTATTATCTAATCAATTATGTGTTTGCATCATTTTTATCGTATATATAATGAATTAATAACAATAAACTGAAAATTCACAAAAACGTGGAAAAACGACAAAATATTGCCTAATTCGATGATATTTTGTTTAAATCACATAAAGGAAAAGGAGATGATAAACGTCAAAATATTGTTAAATTCGTTGATTTTTCGTACGAAACAAAATGCAAAAAAACTTGCTTAAAATGCAATATTATGCGAAATTCTGAGATTTGAAGGCCAAATCACATATCGTGATACTACATGAAATAGTATCGAAATATTGGTAAAAATGAATATATTTACGTAATATCAAACTACATGAAAAACGTGAAAAAAGTCACTAATTTACCATATTTGAGGACTTTAACTTTAAATCATAGAGCGAGGTTTCATATTATTTAGATCCAAGAAAAGACATGACAATGTTGTTTTTAATATAAACGATAAAAATCAATGTGTTTTCATTAGAATTAACTAAAATGTTCCTGATTTTCCGTTAATATTACCGATGGAAGATGTACACGAAAACCGCTCTATTCCGGCTGAAACGTCGATATATGCAATAAAAACAGAACTTCTCCCCTTTTCAATATCATACTCAGTATTTTAACGAGAAACAAATAATTGATTGAAAATGAAGTATTCAAGGTTATTATCTAATCAATTATGTGTTTGCATCATTTTTATCGTATATATAATGAATTAATACCAATAAACTGAAAATTCACAAAAACGTGGACAAACGGCAAAATATTGCCTAATTCGATGATATTTTGTTTAAATCACATAAAGGAAAAGGAGATGATAAACGTCAAAATATTGCTAAATTCGATGATTTTTCGTACGAAACAAAATGCAAAAAAACTTGCTTAAAATGCAATATTATGCGAAATTCTGAGATTTGAAGGCCAAATCACATATCGTGATACTACATGAAATAGTATCGAAAAATTGGTAAAAATGAATATATTTACGTAATATCAAAATACATGAAAAACGTGAAAAAAGTCACTATTTTACCATATTTGAGGATTTTAACTTTAAATCATAGAGCGAGGTTTCGTATTATTTAGATCCCAGAAAAGATATATGACAATGTTGTTTCTAATACAAACGATAAAAATCAATGTGTTTTTATTAGAATTAACTAAAATGTTCCTGATTTTCCGTTAATTTTACCGATGGAAGATGTACACGAAAACCGCTCTATTCCGGCTGAAACGTCGATATATGCAATAAAAACAGAACTTCTCCCCTTTTCAATATCATACTCAGTATTTTAACGAGAAACAAATAATTGATTGAAAATGAAGTATTCAAGGTTATTATCTAATCAATTATGTGTTTGCATCATTTTTATCGTATATATAATGAATTAATACCAATAAACTGAAAATTCACAAAAACGTGGACAAACGGCAAAATATTGCCTAATTCGATGATATTTTGTTTAAATCACATAAAGGAAAAGGAGATGATAAACGTCAAAATATTGCTAAATTCGATGATTTTTCGTACGAAACAAAATGCAAAAAAACTTGCTTAAAATGCAATATTATGCGAAATTCTGAGATTTGAAGGCCAAATCACATATCGTGATACTACATGAAATAGTATCGAAATATTGGTAAAAATGAATATATTTACGTAATATTAAACTACATGAAAAACGTGAAAAAAGTCACTATTTAACCATATTTGAGGATTTTAACTTTAAATCATAGAGCGAGGTTTCGTATTATTTAGATCCCAGAAAAGATATATGACAATGTTGTTTCCAACACAAACGATAAAAATCAATGTGTTTTCATTAGAATTAACTAAAGGGTTCCTGATTTTCCGATAATATTACCGATGGAAGATGTACACCAAAACCGCTCTTTTCCGGCTGAAACGTCGATATATGCAATAAAAACAGAACTTCTCCCCTTTTCAATATCATACTCAGTATTTTAACGAGAAACAAATAATTGATTGAAAATGAAGTATTCAAGGTTATTATCTAATCAATTATGTGTTTGCATCATTTTTATCGTATGTATAATGAATTAATAACAATAAACTGAAAATTCACAAAAACGTGGAAAAACGGCAAAATATTGCCTAATTCGATGATATTTTGTTTAAATCACATAAAGGAAAAGGAGATGATCAACGTCAAAATATTGCTAAATTCGATTTTTTTTCTTACGAAACAAAATGCAAAAAAACTTGCTTAAAATGCAATATTATGCGAAATTCTGAGATTTGAAGGCCAAATCACATATCGTGATACAACATGAAATAGTATCGAAATATTGGAAAAAATGAATATATTTACGTAATATCAAACTACATGAAAAACGTGAAAAAAGTCACTAATTTACCATATTTGAGGATTTTAACTTCAAATCATAGAGCGAGGTTTCGTATTATTTAGATCCAAGAAAAGACATATGACAATGTTGTTTCTAATACAAACGATAAAAATCAATGTGTTTTTATTAGAATTAACTAAAATGTTCCTGATTTTCCGTTAATATTACCGATGGAAGATGTACACGAAAACCGCTCTATTCTGGCTGAAACGTCGATATATGCAATAAAAACAGAACTTCTCCCGTTTTCAATATCATACTCAGTATTTTAACGAGAAACAAATAATTGATTGAAAATGAAGTATTCAAGGTTATTATCTAATCAATTATGTGTTTGCATCATTTTTATCGTATATATAATGAATTAATACCAATAAACTGAAAATTCACAAAAACGTGGAAAAACGGCAAAATATTGCCTAATTCGATGATATTTTGTTTAAATCACATAAAGGAAAAGGAGATGATAAACGTCAAAATATTGTTAAATTCGATGATTTTTCGTACGAAACAAAATGCAAAAAAACTTGCTTAAAATGCAATATTATGCGAAATTCTGAGATTTGAAGGCCAAATCACATATCGTGATACTACATGAAATAGTATCGAAATATTGGTAAAAATGAATATATTTACGTAATATCAAACTACATGAAAAACGTGAAAAAAGTCACTATTTAACCATATTTGAGGATTTTAACTTTAAATCATAGAGCGAGGTTTCGTATTATTTAGATCCCAGAAAAGATATATGACAATGTTGTTTCCAACACAAACGATAAAAATCAATGTGTTTTCATTAGAATTAACTAAAGGGTTCCTGATTTTCCGATAATATTACCGATGGAAGATGTACACCAAAACCGCTCTTTTCCGGCTGAAACGTCGATATATGCAATAAAAACAGAACTTCTCCCCTTTTCAATATCATACTCAGTATTTTAACGAGAAACTAATAATTGATTGAAAATGAAGTATTCAAGGTTATTATCTAATCAATTATGTGTTTGCATCATTTTTATCGTATGTATAATGAATTAATAACAATAAACTGAAAATTCACAAAAACGTGGAAAAACGGCAAAATATTGCCTAATTCGATGATATTTTGTTTAAATCACATAAAGGAAAAGGAGATGATAAACGTCAAAATATTGCTAAATTCGATTTTTTTTCTTACGAAACAAAATGCAAAAAAACTTGCTTAAAATGCAATATTATGCGAAATTCTGAGATTTGAAGGCCAAATCACATATCGTGATACAACATGAAATAGTATCGAAATATTGGAAAAAATGAATATATTTACGTAATATCAAACTACATGAAAAACGTGAAAAAAGTCACTAATTTACCATATTTGAGGATTTTAACTTCAAATCATAGAGCGAGGTTTCGTATTATTTAGATCCAAGAAAAGACATATGACAATGTTGTTTCTAATACAAACGATAAAAATCAATGTGTTTTTATTAGAATTAACTAAAATGTTCCTGATTTTCCGTTAATATTACCGATGGAAGATGTACACGAAAACCGCTCTATTCCGGCTGAAACGTCGATATATGCAATAAAAACAGAACTTCTCCCGTTTTCAATATCATACTCAGTATTTTAACGAGAAACAAATAATTGATTGAAAATGAAGTATTCAAGGTTATTATCTAATCAATTATGTGTTTGCATCATTTTTATCGTATATATAATGAATTAATACCAATAAACTGAAAATTCACAAAAACGTGGAAAAACGGCAAAATATTGCCTAATTCGATGATATTTTGTTTAAATCACATAAAGGAAAAGGAGATGATAAACGTCAAAATATTGTTAAATTCGTTGATTTTTCGTACGAAACAAAATGCAAAAAAACTTGCTTAAAATGCAATATTATGCGAAATTCTGAGATTTGAAGGAATAATCACATATCGTGATACTACATGAAATAGTATCGAAATATTGGTAAAAATTAATATATTTACGTAATATCAAACTACATGAAAAACGTGAAAAAAGTCACTATTTAACCATATTTGAGGACTTTAACTTCAAATCATAGAGCGAGGTTTCGTATTATTTAGATCCAAGAAAAGACATATGACAATGTTGTTTCTAATACAAACGATAAAAATCAATGTGTTTTTATTAGAATTAACTAAAATGTTCCTGATTTTCCGTTAATATTACCGATGGAAGATGTACACGAAAACCGCTCTATTCCGGCTGAAACGTCGATATATGCAATAAAAGCAGAACTTCTCCCCTTTTCAATATCATACTCAGTATTTTAACGAGAAACAAATAATTGATTGAAAATGAAGTATTCAAGGTTATTATCTAATCAATTATGTGTTTGCATCATTTTTATCGTATATATAATGAATTAATACCAATAAACTGAAAATTCACAAAAACGTGGACAAACGGCAAAATATTGCCTAATTCGATGATATTTTGTTTAAATCACATAAAGGAAAAGGAGATGATAAACGTCAAAATATTGCTAAATTCGATGATTTTTCGTACGAAACAAAATGCAAAAAAACTTGCTTAAAATGCAATATTATGCGAAATTCTGAGATTTGAAGGCCAAATCACATATCGTGATACAACATGAAATAGTATCGAAATATTGGAAAAAATGAATATATTTACGTAATATCAAACTACATGAAAAACGTGAAAAAAGTCACTAATTTACCATATTTGAGGATTTTAACTTCAAATCATAGAGCGAGGTTTCGTATTATTTAGATCCAAGAAAAGACATATGACAATGTTGTTTCTAATACAAACGATAAAAATCAATGTGTTTTTATTAGAATTAAATAAATGTTCCTGATTTTCCGTTAATATTTCCGATGGAAGATGTACACGAAAACCGCTCTATTCCGGCTGAAACGTCGATATATGCAATAAAAACAGAACTTCTCCCCTTTTCAATATCATACTCAGTATTTTAACGAGAAACAAATAATTTATTGAAAATGAAGTATTCAAGGTTATTATCTAATCAATTATGTGTTTGCATCATTTTTATCGTATATATAATGAATTAATACCAATAAACTGAAAATTCACAAAAACGTGGACAAACGGCAAAATATTGCCTAATTCGATGATATTTTGTTTAAATCACATAAAGGAAAAGGAGATGATAAACGTCAAAATATTGCTAAATTCGATGATTTTTCGTACGAAACAAAATGCAAAAAAACTTGCTTAAAATGCAATATTATGCGAAATTCTGAGATTTGAAGGCCAAATCACATATCGTGATACAACATGAAATAGTATCGAAATATTGGAAAAAATGAATATATTTACGTAATATCAAACTACATGAAAAACGTGAAAAAAGTCACTAATTTACCATATTTGAGGATTTTAACTTCAAATCATAGAGCGAGGTTTCGTATTATTTAGATCCAAGAAAAGACATATAACAATGTTGTTTCTAATACAAACGATAAAAATCAATGTGTTTTTATTAGAATTAACTAAAATGTTCCTGATTTTCCGTTAATATTACCGATGGAAGATGTACACGAAAACCGCTCTATTCCGGCTGAAACGTCGATATATGCAATAAAAACAGAACTTCTCCCCTTTTCAATATCATACTCAGTATTTTAACGAGAAACAAATAATTGATTGAAAATGAAGTATTCAAGGTTATTATCTAATCAATTATGTGTTTGCATCATTTTTATCGTATATATAATGAATTAATACCAATAAACTGAAAATTCACAAAAACGTGGACAAACGGCAAAATATTGCCTAATTCGATGATATTTTGTTTAAATCACATAAAGGAAAAGGAGATGATAAACGTCAAAATATTGCTAAATTCGATGATTTTTCGTACGAAACAAAATGCAAAAAAACTTGCTTAAAATGCAATATTATGCGAAATTCTGAGATTTGAAGGCCAAATCACATATCGTGATACAACATGAAATAGTATCGAAATATTGGAAAAAATGAATATATTTACGTAATATCAAACTACATGAAAAACGTGAAAAAAGTCACTAATTTACCATATTTGAGGATTTTAACTTCAAATCATAGAGCGAGGTTTCGTATTATTTAGATCCAAGAAAAGACATATGACAATGTTGTTTCTAATACAAACGATAAAAATCAATGTGTTTTTATTAGAATTAACTAAAATGTTCCTGATTTTCCGTTAATATTTCCGATGGAAGATGTACACGAAAACCGCTCTATTCCGGCTGAAACGTCGATATATGCAATAAAAACAGAACTTCTCCCCTTTTCAATATCATACTCAGTATTTTAACGAGAAACAAATAATTGATTGAAAATGAAGTATTCAAGGTTATTATCTAATCAATTATGTGTTTGCATCATTTTTATCGTATATATAATGAATTAATACCAATAAACTGAAAATTCACAAAAACGTGGACAAACGGCAAAATATTGCCTAATTCGATGATATTTTGTTTAAATCACATAAAGGAAAAGGAGATGATAAACGTCAAAATATTGCTAAATTCGATGATTTTTCGTACGAAACAAAATGCAAAAAAACTTGCTTAAAATGCAATATTATGCGAAATTCTGAGATTTGAAGGCCAAATCACATATCGTGATACTACATGAAATAGTATCGAAAAATTGGTAAAAATGAATATATTTACGTAATATCAAAATACATGAAAAACGTGAAAAAGTCACTATTTTACCATATTTGAGGATTTTAACTTTAAATCATAGAGCGAGGTTTCGTATTATTTAGATCCCAGAAAAGATATATAACAATGTTGTTTCTAATACAAACGATAAAAATCAATGTGTTTTCATTAGAATTAACTAAAGGGTTCCTGATTTTCCGTTAATATTACCGATGGAAGATGTGCACCAAAACGGCTCTTTTCCGGCTGAAACGTCGATATATGCAATAAAAACAGAACTTCTCCCCTTTTCAATATCATACTCAGTATTTTAACGAGAAACAAATTATTGATTGAAAATGAAGTATTCAAGGTTATTATCTAATCAGTTATGTGTTTGCATCATTTTTATCGTATATAAAATGAATTAATACCAATAAACTGAAAATTCACAAAAACGTTGAAAAACGGCAAAATATTGCCTAATTCGATGATATTTTGTTTAAATCACATAAAGGAAAAGGAGATGATAAACGTCAAAATATTGCTAAATTAGATGATTTTTCGTACGAAACAAAATGCAAAAAAACTTGCTTAAAATGCAATATTATGCGAAATTCTGAGATTTGAAGGCCAAATCACATATCGTGATACTACATGAAATAGTATCGAAATATTGGTAAAAATGAATATATTTACGTAATATCAAAATACATGAAAAACGTGAAAAAAGTCACTATTTTACCATATTTGAGGGTTTTAACTTCAAATCATAGAGCGAGGTTTCGTATTATTTAGATCCAAGAAAAGACATATGACAAAGTTGTTTCTAATACAAACGATAAAAATCAATGTGTTTTCATTAGAATTAACTAAAATGTTCCTGATTTTCCGTTAATATTACCGATGGAAGATGTACACCAAAACCGCTCTATTCCGGCTGAAACGTCGATATATGCAATAAAAACAGAACTTCTCCTCTTTTCAATATCATACTCAGTATTTTAACGAGAAACAAATAATTGATTGAAAATGAAGTATTCAAGGATATTATCTAATCAATTATGTGTTTGCATCATTTTTATCGTAAATATAATGAATTAATACCAATAAAATGAAAATTCACTAAAACGTGAAAAAACGGCAAAATATTGCCTAATTCGATGATATTTTGTTCAAATCACATAAAGGAAAATGAGATGATAAACGTCAAAATATTGCTAAATTCGATGATTTTTCGTACGAAACAAAATGCAAAAAAACTTGCTTAAAATGCAATATTATGCGAAATTCTGAGATTTGAAGGCCAAATCACAAATCGTGATACTACATGAAATAGTATCCAAATATTGGTAAAAATGAATATATTTACGTAATATCAAACTACATGAAAAACGTGAAAAAGTCACTAATTTACCATATTTGAGGATTTTAACTTCAAATCATAGAGCGAGGTTTCGTATTATTTAGATCCAAGAAAAGACATACGACAATGTAGTTTCTAATACAAACGATAAAAATCAAAGTGTTTTCATTAGAATTAACTAAAATGTTCCTGATTTTCCGATAATATTACCGATGGAAGATGTACACCAAAACCGCTCTATTCAGGCTGAAACGTCGATATATGCAATAAAAACAGAACTTCTCCCCTTTTCAATATCATACTCAGTATTTTAACGAGAAACAAATAATTGATTGAAAATGAAGTATTCAAGGTTATTATCTAATCAATTATGTATTTGCATCATTTTTATCGTATATATAATGAATTAATAACAATAAACTGAAAATTCACAAAAACGTAGAAGAACGGAAAAATATTGCCTAATTCGATGATATTTTGTTTAAATCACATAAAGGAAAAGGAGATGATAAACGTCAAAATATTGCTAAATTCGATGATTTTTCGTACGAAACAAAATGCAAAAAAACTTGCTTAAAATGCAATATTATGCGAAATTCTGAGATTTGAAGGCCAAATCACATATCGTGATACTACGTGAAATAGTATCGAAATATTGGTAAAAATGAATATATTTACGTAATATCAAACTACATGAAAAACGTGAAAAAAGTCACTAATTTACCATATTTGAGGACTTTAACTTCAAATCATAGAGCGAGGTTTCGTATTATTTAGATCCAAGAAAAGACATGACAATGTTGTTTTTAATACAAACGATAAAAATCAATGTGTTTTCATTAGAATTAACTAAAATGTTCCTGATTTTCCGTTAATATTACCGATGGAAGATGTACACGAAAACCGCTCTATTCCGGCTGAAACGTCGATATATGCAATAAAAACAGAACTTCTCCCCTTTTCAATATCATACTCAGTATTTTAACGAGAAACAAATAATTGATTGAAAATGAAGTATTCAAGGTTATTATCTAATCAATTATGTGTTTGCATCATTTTTATCGTATATATAATGAATTAATACCAATAAACTGAAAATTCACAAAAACGTGGAAAAACGGCAAAATATTGCCTAATTCGATGATATTTTGTTTAAATCACATAAAGGAAAAGGGGATGATAAACGTCAATATATTGCTAAATTCGATGATTTTTCGTACGAAACAAAATGCAAGAAAACTTGCTTAAAATGCAATATTATGCGAAATTCTGAGATTTGAAGGCCAAATCACATATCGTGATACTACATGAAATAGTATCGAAATATTGGTAAAAATGAATATATTTACGTAATATCAAACTACATGAAAAACGTGAAAAATTCACTATTTAACCATATTTGAGGAATTTAACTTCAAATCATAGAGCGAGGTTTCGTATTATTTAGATCCAAGAAAAGACATATGACAATGTTGTTTCCAATACAAATGATAAAAATCAATGTGTTTTCATTAGAATTAACTAAAATGTTCCTGATTTTCCGTTTATATTACCTATGGAAGATATACACGAAAACCGCACTATTCTGGCTGAAACGTCGATATATGCAATAAAAACAGAACTGCTCCCCTTTCAATATCTTATTCAATATCTTAACGAGAAACAAATAATTGATTGAAAATGAAGTATTTAAGGTTATTATCTAATCAATTATGTGTTTGCATCATTTTTATCGTATATATAATGAATTAAAAACAATAAACTGAAAATTCACAAAAACGTGGAAAAACGGCAAAATATTGCCTAATTCGATGATATTTTGTTTAAATCACATAAAGGAAAGGGAGATGATAAACGTCAAAATATTGCTAAATTCGATGATTTTTCGTACGAAACAAAATGCAAAAAAACTTGCTTAAAATGCAATATTATGCGAAATTCTGAGATTTTAAGGCCAAATCACATATCGTGATACTACATGAAATAGTATCGAAATATTGGTAAAAATTAATATATTTACGTAATATCAAAATACATGAAAAACGTGAAAAAAGTCACTATTTTACAATATTTGAGGATTTTAACTTTAGATCATAGAGCGAGGTTTCGTATTATTTAGATCCCAGAAAAGATATATGACAATGTTGTTTCCAACACAAACGATAAAAATCAATGTGTTTTCATTAGAATTAACTAAAATGTTCCTGATTTTCCGTTAATATTACCGATGGAAGATGTACACGAAAACCGCTCTATTCCGGCTGAAACGTCGATATATGCCATAAAAACAGAACTTCTCCCCTTTTCAATATCATACTCAGTATTTTAACGAGAAACAAATAATTGATTGAAAATGAAGTGTTCAAGGTTATTATCTAATCAATTATGTGTTTGCATCATATTTATCGTATATATAATGAATTAATACCAAAATAAACTGAAAATTCACAAAAACGTGGAAAAACGGCAAAATATTGCCTAATTCGATGATATTTTGTTTAAATCACATAAAAGAAAAGGAGATGATAAACGTCAAAATATTGCTAAATTCGATGATTTTTCGTACGAAACAAAATGCAAAAAAACTTGCTTAAAATGCAATATTATGCGAAATTCTGAGATTTGAAGGCCAAATCACATATCGTGATACTACATGAAATAGTATCGAAGTATTGGTAAAAATGAATATATTTACGTAATATCAAAATACATGAAAAACGTAAAAAAGTCACTATTTTACCATATTTGAGGGTTTTAACTTCAAATCATAGAGCGAGGTTTCGTATTATTTAGATCCAAGAAAAGACATAAGACAATGTTGTTTCTAATACAAACTATAAAAATCAATGTGTTTTTATTAGAATTAACTAAAATGTTCCTGATTTTCCGTTAATATTACCGATGGAAGATGTACACGAAAACCGCTCTATTCCGGCTGAAACGTCGATATATGCAATAAAAACAGAACTTCTCCTCTTTTCAATATCATACTCAGTATTTTAACGAGAAACAAATAATTGATTGAAAATGAAGTATTCTAGGTTATTATCTAATCAATTATGTGTTTGCATAATTTTTATCGTATATAAAATTCACCAAAACGTGAAAAAACGGCAAAATATTGCCTAATTCGATGATATTTTGTTTAAATCACATAAAGGAAAAGGAGATGATAAACGTCAAAATATTGCTAAATTCGATGATTTTTCGTACGAAACAAAATGCAAAAAAACTTGCTTAAAATGCAATATTATGCGAAATTCTGAGATTTTAAGGCCAAATCACATATCGTGATACTACATGAAATAGTATCGAAATATTGGTAAAAATTAATATATTTACGTAATATCAAAATACATGAAAAACGTGAAAAAAGTCACTATTTTACAATATTTGAGGATTTTAACTTTAGATCATAGAGCGAGGTTTCGTATTATTTAGATCCCAGAAAAGATATATGACAATGTTGTTTCCAACACAAACGATAAAAATCAATGTGTTTTCATTAGAATTAACTAAAATGTTCCTGATTTTCCGTTAATATTACCGATGGAAGATGTACACGAAAACCGCTCTATTCCGGCTGAAACGTCGATATATGCCATAAAAACAGAACTTCTCCCCTTTTCAATATCATACTCAGTATTTTAACGAGAAACAAATAATTGATTGAAAATGAAGTGTTCAAGGTTATTATCTAATCAATTATGTGTTTGCATCATATTTATCGTATATATAATGAATTAATACCAAAATAAACTGAAAATTCACAAAAACGTGGAAAAACGGCAAAATATTGCCTAATTCGATGATATTTTGTTTAAATCACATAAAAGAAAAGGAGATGATAAACGTCAAAATATTGCTAAATTCGATGATTTTTCGTACGAAACAAAATGCAAAAAAACTTGCTTAAAATGCAATATTATGCGAAATTCTGAGATTTGAAGGCCAAATCACATATCGTGATACTACATGAAATAGTATCGAAGTATTGGTAAAAATGAATATATTTACGTAATATCAAAATACATGAAAAACGTAAAAAAGTCACTATTTTACCATATTTGAGGGTTTTAACTTCAAATCATAGAGCGAGGTTTCGTATTATTTAGATCCAAGAAAAGACATAAGACAATGTTGTTTCTAATACAAACGATAAAAATCAATGTGTTTTTATTAGAATTAACTAAAATGTTCCTGATTTTCCGTTAATATTACCGATGGAAGATGTACACGAAAACCGCTCTATTCCGGCTGAAACGTCGATATATGCAATAAAAACAGAACTTCTCCTCTTTTCAATATCATACTCAGTATTTTAACGAGAAACAAATAATTGATTGAAAATGAAGTATTCTAGGTTATTATCTAATCAATTATGTGTTTGCATAATTTTTATCGTATATAAAATTCACCAAAACGTGAAAAAACGGCAAAATATTGCCTAATTCGATGATATTTTGTTTAAATCACATAAAGGAAAAGGAGATGATAAACGTCAAAATATTGCTAAATTCGATGATTTTTCGTACGAAACAAAATGCAAAAAAACTTGCTTAAAATGCAATATTATGCGAAATTCTGAGATTTGAAGGCCAAATCACATATCGTGATACTACATGAAATAGTATCGAAATATTGGTAAAAATGAATATATTTACGTAATATCAAACTACATGAAAAACGTGAAAAAAGTCACTAATTTACCATATTTGAGGATTTTAACTTCAAATCATAGAGCGAGGTTTCGCATTATTTAGATCCAAGAAAAGACATATGACAATGTAGTTTCTAATACAAACGATAAAAATCAAAGTGTTTTCATTAGAATTAACTAAAATGTTCCTGATTTTCCGATAATATTACCGATGGAAGATGTACACCAAAACCGCTCTATTCCGGCTGAAACGTCGATATATGCAATAAAAACAGAACTTCTCCCCTTTTCAATATCATACTCAGTATTTTAACGAGAAACAAATAATTGATTGAAAATGAAGTATTCAAGGTTATTATCTAATCAATTATGTGTTTGCATCATTTTTATCGTATATATAATGAATTAATACCAATAAACTGAAAATTCACAAAAACGTGGAAGAACGGCAAAATATTGCCTAATTCGATGATATTTTGTTTAAATCACATAAAGGAAAAGGAGATGATAAACGTCAAAATATTGCTAAATTCGATGATTTTTCGTACGAAACAAAATGCAAAAAAACTTGCTTAAAATGCAATATTATGCGAAATTCTGAGATTTGAAGGCCAAATCACATATCGTGATACTACATGAAATAGTATCGAAATATTGGTAAAAATGAATATATTTACGTAATATCAAAATACATGAAAAACGTGAAAAAAGTCACTATTTTACCATATTTGAGGATTTTAACTTTAAATCATAGAGCGAGGTTTCGTTATATTTAGATCCCAGAAAAGATATATGACAATGTTGTTTCCAACACAAACGATAAAAATCAATGTGTTTTCATTAGAATTATTTAAAATGTTCCTGATTTTCCGTTAATATTACCGATGGAAGATGTACACGAAAACCGCTCTATTCCGGCTGAAACGTCGATATATGCCATAAAAACAGAACTTCTCCCCTTTTCAATATCATACTCAGTATTTTAACGAGAAACAAATAATTGATTGAAAATGAAGTATTCAAGGTTATTATCTAATCAATTATCTGTTTGCATCATATTTATCGTATATATAATGAATTAATACCAATAAACTGAAAATTCACAAAAACGTGGAAAAACGGCAAAATATTGCCTAATTCGATGATATTTTGTTTAAATCACATAAAAGAAAAGGAGATGATAAACGTCAAAATATTGCTAAATTCTAAGATTTTTCGTACGAAACAAAATGCAAAAAAACTTGCTTAAAATGCAATATTATGCGAAATTCTGAGATTTGAAGGCCAAATCACATATCGTGATACTACATGAAGTAGTATCGAAGTATTGGTAAAAATGAATATATTTAAGTAATATCAAAATACATGAAAAACGTAAAAAAGTCACTATTTTACCATATTTGAGGGTTTTAACTTCAAATCATAGAGCGAGGTTTCGTATTATTTAGATCCAAGAAAAGACATAAGACAATGTTGTTTCTAATAGAAACGATAAAAATCAATGTGTTTTTATTAGAATTAACTAAAATGTTCCTGATTTTCCGTTAATATTACCGATGGAAGATGTACACGAAAACCGCTCTATTCCGGCTGAAACGTCGATATATGCAATAAAAACAGAACTTCTCCCCTTTTCAATATCATACTCAGTATTTTAACGAGAAACAAATAATTGATTGAAAATGAAGTATTCTAGGTTATTATCTAATCAATTATGTGTTTGCATAATTTTTATCGTATATAAAATTCACCAAAACGTGAAAAAACGGCAAAATATTGCCTAATTCGATGATATTTTGTTTAAATCACATAAAGGAAAAGGAGATGATAAACGTCAAAATATTGCTAAATTCTATGATTTTTCGTACGAAACAAAATGCAAAAAAACTTGCTCAAAATGCAATATTATGCGAAATTCTGAGATTTGAAGGCCAAATCACATATCGTGATACTACATGAAATATTATCGAAATATTGGTAAAAATGAATATATTTACGTAATATCAAACTACATGAAAAACGTGAAAAAAGTCACTAATTTACCATATTTGAGGATTTTAACTTCAAATCATAGAGCGAGGTTTCGTATTATTTAGATCCAAGAAAAGACATATGACAATGTAGTTTCTAATACAAACGATAAAAATCAAAGTGTTTTCATTAGAATTAACTAAAATGTTCCTGATTTTCCGATAATATTACCGATGGAAGATGTACACCAAAACCGCTCTATTCCGGCTGAAACGTCGATATATGCCATAAAAACAGAACTTCTCCCCTTTTCAATATCATACTCAGTATTTTAACGAGAAACAAATAATTGATTGAAAATGAAGTATTCAAGGTTATTATCTAATCAATTATGTGTTTGCATCATATTTATCGTATATATAATGAATTAATACCAATAAATTGAAAATTCACAAAAACGTGGAAAAACGGCAAAATATTGCCTAATTCGATGATATTTTGTTTAAATCACATAAAAGAAAAGGAGATGATAAACGTCAAAATATTGCTAAATTCGATGATTTTTCGTACGAAACAAAATGCAAAAAAACTTGCTTAAAATGCAATATTATGCGAAATTCTGAGATTTGAAGGCCAAATCACATATCGTGATACTACATGAAATAGTATCGAAGTATTGGAAAAAATGAATATATTTACGTAATATCAAAATACATGAAAAACGTAAAAAAGTCACTATTTTACCATATTTGAGGGTTTTAACTTCAAATCATAGAGCGAGGTTTCGTATTATTTAGATCCAAGAAAAGACATAAGACAATGTTGTTTCTAATACAAACGATAAAAATCAATGTGTTTTTATTAGAATTAACTAAAATGTTCCTGATTTTCCGTTAATATTACCGATGGAAGATGTACACGAAAACCGCTCTATTCCGGCTGAAACGTCGATATATGCAATAAAAACAGAACTTCTCCTCTTTTCAATATCGTACTCAGTATTTTAACGAGAAACAAATAATTGATTGAAAATGAAGTATTCTAGGTTATTATCTAATCAATTATGTGTTTGCATAATTTTTATCGTATATAAAATTCACCAAAACGTGAAAAAACGGCAAAATATTGCCTAATTCGATGATATTTTGTTTAAATCACATAAAGGAAAAGGAGATGATAAACGTCAAAATATTGCTAAATTCGATGATTTTTCGTACGAAACAAAATGCAAAAAAACTTGCTTAAAATGCAATATTATGCGAAATTCTGAGATTTGAAGGCCAAATCACATATCGTGATACTACATGAAATAGTATCGAAATATTGGTAAAAATGAATATATTTACGTAATATCAAAATACATGAAAAACGTGAAAAAAGTCACTATTTTACCATATTTGAGGATTTTAACTTTAAATCATAGAGCGAGGTTTCGTATTATTTAGATCCCAGAAAAGATATATGACAATGTTGTTTCCAACACAAACGATAAAAATCAATGTGTTTTCATTAGAATTAACTAAAATGTTCCTGATTTTCCGTTAATATTACCGATGGAAGATGTACACGAAAACCGCTCTATTCCGGCTGAAACGTCGATATATGCCATAAAAACAGAACTTCTCCCCTTTTCAATATCATACTCAGTATTTTAACGAGAAACAAATAATTGATTGAAAATGAAGTATTCAAGGTTATTATCTAATCAATTATGTGTTTGCATCATATTTATCGTATATATAATGAATTAATACCAATAAACTGAAAATTCACAAAAACGTGGAAAAACGGCAAAATATTGCCTAATTCGATGATATTTTGTTTAAATCACATACAAGAAAAGGAGATGATAAACGTCAAAATATTGCTAAATTCGATGATTTTTCGTACGAAACAAAATGCAAAAAAACTTGTTTAAAATGCAATATTATGCAAAATTCTGAGATTTGAAGGCAAAATCACATATCGTGATACTACATGAAGTAGTATCGAAGTATTGGTAAAAATGAATATATTTACGTAATATCAAAATACGTGAAAAACGTAAAAAAGTCACTATTTTACCATATTTGAGGGATTTAACTTCAAATCATAGAGCGAGGTTTCGTATTATTTAGATCCAAGAAAAGACATAAGACAATGTTGTTTCTAATAGAAACGATAAAAATCAATGTGTTTTTATTAGAATTAACTAAAATGTTCCTGATTTTCCGTTAATATTACCGATGGAAGATGTACACGAAAACCGCTCTATTCCGGCTGAAACGTCGATATATGCAATAAAAACAGAACTTCTCCCCTTTTCAATATCATACTCAGTATTTTAACGAGAAACAAATAATTGATTGAAAATGAAGTATTCTAGGTTATTATCTAATCAATTATGTGTTTGCATAATTTTTATCGTATATAATATTCATTAAAACGTGAAAAAACGGCAAAATATTGCCTAATTCGATGATATTTTGTTTAAATCACATAAAGGAAAAGGAGATGATAAACGTCAAAATATTGCTAAATTCGATGATTTTTCGTACGAAACAAAATGCAAAAAAACTTGCTTAAAATGCAATATTATGCGAAATTCTGAGATTTGAAGGAATAATCACATATCGTGATACTACATGAAATAGTATCGAAATATTGGTAAAAATGAATATATTTACGTAATATCAAACTACATGAAAAACGTGAAAAAAGTCACTAATTTACCATATTTGAGGATTTTAACTTCAAATCATAGAGCGAGGTTTCGTATTATTTAGATCCAAGAAAAGACATATGACAATGTAGTTTCTAATACAAACGATAAAAATCAAAGTGTTTTCATTAGAATTAACTAAAATGTTCCTGATTTTCCGATAATATTACCGATGGAAGATGTACACCAAAACCGCTCTATTCCGGCTGAAACGTCGATATATGCCATAAAAACAGAACTTCTCCCCTTTTCAATATCATACTCAGTATTTTAACGAGAAACAAATAATTGATTGAAAATGAAGTATTCAAGGGTATTATCTAATCAATTATGTGTTTGCATCATTTTTATCGTATATATAATGAATTAATAACAATAAACTGAAAATTCACAAAAACGTGGAAGAACGGCAAAATATTGCCTAATTCGATGATATTTTGTTTAAATCACATAAAGGAAAAGGAGATGATAAACGTCAAAATATTGCTAAATTCGATGATTTTTCGTACGAAACAAAATGCAAAAAAACTTGCTTAAAATGCAATATTATGCGAAATTCTGAGATTTGAAGGCCAAATCACATATCGTGATACTACATGAAATAGTATCGAAATATTGGTAAAAATGAATATATTTACGTAATATCAAAATACATGAAAAACGTAAAAAAAGTCACTATTTTACCATATTTGAGGATTTTAACTTTAAATCATAGAGCGAGGTTTCGTATTATTTAGATCCCAGAAAAGATATATGACAATGTTGTTTCCAACACAAACGATAAAAATCAATGTGTTTTCATTAGAATTAACTAAAATGTTCCTGATTTTCCGTTAATATTACCGATGGAAGATGTACACGAAAACCGCTCTATTCCGGCTGAAACGTCGATATATGCCATACAAACAGAACTTCTCCCCTTTTCAATATCATACTCAGTATTTTAACGAGAAACAAATAATTGATTGAAAATGAAGTATTCAAGGTTATTATCTAATCAATTATGTGTTTGCATTATATTTATCGTATATATAATGAATTAATACCAATAAACTGAAAATTCACAAAAACGTGGAAAAACGGCAAAATATTGCCTAATTCGATGATATTTTGTTTAAATCACATAAAAGAAAAGGAGATGATAAACGTCAAAATATTGCTAAATTCGATGATTTTTCGTACGAAACAAAATGCAAAAAAACTTGCTTAAAATGCAATATTATGCGAAATTCTGAGATTTGAAGGCCAAATCACATATCGTGATACTACATGAAATAGTATCGAAGTATTGGTAAAAATGAATATATTTACGTAATATCAAAATACATGAAAAACGTAAAAAAGTCACTATTTTACCATATTTGAGGGTTTTAACTTCAAATCATAGAGCGAGGTTTCGTATTATTTAGATCCAAGAAAAGACATAAGACAATGTTGTTTCTAATACAAACGATAAAAATCAATGTGTTTTTATTAAAATTAACTAAAATGTTCCTGATTTTCCGTTAATATTACCGATGGAAGATGTACACGAAAACCGCTCTATTCCGGCTGAAACGTCGATATATGCAATAAAAACAGAACTTCTCCTCTTTTCAATATCATTCTCAGTATTTTAACGAGAAACAAATAATTGATTGAAAATGAAGTATTCTAGGTTATTATCTAATCAATTATGTGTTTGCATAATTTTTATCGTATATAAAATTCACCAAAACGTGAAAAAACGGCAAAATATTGCCTAATTCGATGATATTTTGTTTAAATCACATAAAGGAAAAGGAGATGATAAACGTCAAAATATTGCTAAATTCGATGATTTTTCGTACGAAACAAAATGCAAAAAAACTTGCTTAAATTGCAATATTATGCGAAATTCTGAGATTTGAAGGCCAAATCACATATCGTGATACTACATGAAATAGTATCGAAATATTGGTAAAAATGAATATATTTACGTAATATCAAACTACATGAAAAACGTGAAAAAAGTCACTAATTTACCATATTTGAGGATTTTAACTTCAAATCATAGAGCGAGGTTTCGTATTATTTAGATCCAAGAAAAGACATATGACAATGTAGTTTCTAATACAAACGATAAAAATCAAAGTGTTTTCATTAGAATTAACTAAAATGTTCCTGATTTTCCGATAATATTACCGATGGAAGATGTACACCAAAACCGCTCTATTCCGGCTGAAACGTCGATATATGCAATAAAAACAGAACTTCTCCCCTTTTCAATATCATACTCAGTATTTTAACGAGAAACAAATAATTGATTGAAAATGAAGTATTCAAGGTTATTATCTAATCAATTATGTGTTTGCATCATTTTTATCGTATATATAATGAATTAATACCAATAAACTGAAAATTCACAAAAACGTGGAAGAACGGCAAAATATTGCCTAATTCGGTGATATTTTGTTTAAATCACATAAAGGAAAAGGAGATGATAAACGTCAAAATATTGCTAAATTCTAAGATTTTTCGTACGAAACAAAATGCAAAAAAACTTGCTTAAAATGCAATATTATGCGAAATTCTGAGATTTGAAGGCCAAATCACATATCGTGATACTACATGAAGTAGTATCGAAGTATTGGTAAAAATGAATATATTTAAGTAATATCAAAATACATGAAAAACGTAAAAAAGTCACTATTTTACCATATTTGAGGGTTTTAACTTCAAATCATAGAGCGAGGTTTCGTATTATTTAGATCCAAGAAAAGACATAAGACAATGTTGTTTCTAATAGAAACGATAAAAATCAATGTGTTTTTATTAGAATTAACTAAAATGTTCCTGATTTTCCGTTAATATTACCGATGGAAGATGTACACGAAAACCGCTCTATTCCGGCTGAAACGCCGATATATGCAATAAAAACAGAACTTCTCCCCTTTTCAATATCATACTCAGTATTTTAACGAGAAACAAATAATTGATTGAAAATGAAGTATTCTAGGTTATTATCTAATCAATTATGTGTTTGCATAATTTTTATCGTATATAAAATTCACCAAAACGTGAAAAAACGGCAAAATATTGCCTAATTCAATGATATTTTGTTTAAATCACATAAAGTAAAAGGAGATGATAAACGTCAAAATATTGCTAAATTCTATGATTTTTCGTACGAAACAAAGTGCAAAAAAACTTGCTCAAAATGCAATATTATGCGAAATTCTGAGATTTGAAGGCCAAATCACATATCGTGATACTACATGAAATATTATCGAAATATTGGTAAAAATGAATATATTTACGTAATATCAAACTACATGAAAAACGTGAAAAAAGTCACTAATTTACCATATTTGAGGATTTTAACTTCAAATCATAGAGCGAGGTTTCGTATTATTTAGATCCAAGAAAAGACATATGACAATGTAGTTTCTAATACAAACGATAAAAATCAAAGTGTTTTCATTAGAATTAACTAAAATGTTCCTGATTTTCCGATAATATTACCGATGGAAGATGTACACCAAAACCGCTCTATTCCGGCTGAAACGTCGATATATGCAATAAAAACAGAACTTCTCCCCTTTTCAATATCATACTCAGTATTTTAACGAGAAACAAATAATTGATTGAAAATGAAGTATTCAAGGTTATTATCTAATCAATTATGTGTTTGCATCATTTTTATCGTATATATAATGAATTAATACCAATAAACTGAAAATTCACAAAAACGTGGAAGAACGGCAAAATATTGCCTAATTCGATGATATTTTGTTTAAATCACATAAAGGAAAAGGAGATGATAAACGTCAAAATATTGCTAAATTCGATGATTTTTCGTACGAAACAAAATGCAAAAAAACTTGCTTAAAATGCAATATTATGCGAAATTCTGAGATTTGAAGGCCAAATCACATATCGTGATACTACATGAAATAGTATCGAAATATTGGTAAAAATGAATATATTTACGTAATATCAAAATACATGAAAAACGTGAAAAAAGTCACTATTTTACCATATTTGAGGATTTTAACTTTAAATCATAGAGCGAGGTTTCGTATTATTTAGATCCCAGAAAAGATATATGACAATGTTGTTTCCAACACAAACGATAAAAATCAATGTGTTTTCATTAGAATTAACTAAAATGTTCCTGATTTTCCGTTAATATTACCGATGGAAGATGTACACGAAAACCGCTCTATTTCGGCTGAAACGTCGATATATGCCATAAAAACAGAACTTCTCCCCTTTTCAATATCATACTCAGTATTTTAACGAGAAACAAATAATTGATTGAAAATGAAGTATTCAAGGTTATTATCTAATCAATTATGTGTTTGCATCATATTTATCGTATATATAATGAATTAATACCAATAAACTGAAAATTCACAAAAACGTGGAAAAACGGCAAAATATTGCCTAATTCGATGATATTTTGTTTAAATCACATAAAAGAAAAGGAGATGATAAACGTCAAAATATTGCTAAATTCTAATGATTTTTCGTACGAAACAAAATGCAAAAAAACTTGCTTAAAATGCAATATTATGCGAAATTCTGAGATTTGAAGGCCAAGTCACATATCGTGATACTACATGAAGTAGTATCGAAGTATTGGTAAAAATGAATATATTTAAGTAATATCAAAATACATGAAAAACGTAAAAAAGTCACTATTTTACCATATTTGAGGGTTTTAACTTCAAATCATAGAGCGAGGTTTCGTATTATTTAGATCCAAGAAAAGACATAAGACAATGTTGTTTCTAATAGAAACGATAAAAATCAATGTGTTTTTATTAGAATTAACTAAAATGTTCCTGATTTTCCGTTAATATTACCGATGGAAGATGTACACGAAAACCGCTCTATTCCGGCTGAAACGTCGATATATGCAATAAAAACAGAACTTCTCCCCTTTTCAATATCATACTCAGTATTTTAACGAGAAACAAATAATTGATTGAAAATGAAGTATTCTAGGTTATTATCTAATCAATTATGTGTTTGCATAATTTTTATCGTATATAAAATTCACCAAAACGTGAAAAAACGGCAAAATATTGCCTAATTCGATGATATTTTGTTTAAATCACATAAAGTAAAAGGAGATGATAAACGTCAAAATATTGCTAAATTCTATGATTTTTCGTACGAAACAAAAGTGCAAAAAAACTTGCTTAAAATGCAATATTATGCGAAATTCTGAGATTTGAAGGCCAAATCACATATCGTGATACTACATGAAATAGTATCGAAGTATTGGTAAAAATGAATATATTTACGTAATATCAAAATACATGAAAAACGTGAAAAAAGTCACTAATTTTACCATATTTGAGGATTTTAACTTCAAATCATAGAGCGAGGTTTCGTATTATTTAGATCCAAGAAAAGACATATGACAATGTTAGTTTCTAATACAAACGATAAAAATCAATGTGTTTTTCATTAGAATTAACTAAAATGTTCCTGATTTTCCGATAATATTACCGATGGAAGATGTACACCGAAAACCTGCTCTATTCCGGCTGAAACGTCGATATATGCAATAAAAACAGAACTTCTCCTCTTTTCAATATCATACTCAGTATTTTAACGAGAAACAAATAATTGATTGAAAATGAAGTATTCTAAGGTTATTATCTAATCAATTATGTGTTTGCATAATATTTATCGTATATATAATGAATTAATACCAATAAACTGAAAATTCACAAAAACGTGGAAAAACGGCAAAATATTGCCTAATTCGATGATATTTTGTTTAAATCACATAAAGAAAAGGAGATGATAAACGTCAAAATATTGCTAAATTCGATGATTTTTCGTAACGAAACAAAATGCAAAAAAACTTGCTTAAAATGCAATATTATGCGAAATTCTGAGATTTGAAGGCCAAATCACATATCGTGATACTACATGAAATAGTATCGAAGTATTGGTAAAAATGAATATATTTACGTAATATCAAACTACATGAAAAACGTGAAAAAAGTCACTAATTTACCATATTTGAGGATTTTAACTTCAAATCATAGAGCGAGGTTTCGTATTATTTAGATCCAAGAAAAGACATAATGACAATGTAGTTTCTAATACAAACGATAAAAATCAAAGTGTTTTTCATTAGAATTAACTAAAATGTTCCTGATTTTCCGATAATATTACCGATGGAAGATATACACCAAAACCGCTCTATTCCGGCTGAAACGTCGATATATGCAATAAAAACAGAACTTCTCCCCTTTTCAATATCATACTCAGTATTTTAACGAGAAACAAATAATTGATTGAAAATGAAGTATTCAAGGTTATTATCTAATCAATTATGTGTTTGCATCATTTTTATCGTATATATAATGAATTAATACCAATAAACTGAAAATTCACAAAAACGTGGAAGAACGGCAAAATATTGCCTAATTCGATGATATTTTGTTTAAATCACATAAAGGAAAAGGAGATGATAAACGTCAAAATATTGCTAAATTCGATGATTTTTCGTACGAAACAAAATGCAAAAAAAACTTGCTTAAAATGCAATATTATGCGAAATTCTGAGATTTGAAGGCCAAATCACATATCGTGATGCTACATGAAATAGTATCGAAATATTGGTATAAATGAATATATTTACGTAATATCAAAATACATGAAAAACGTGAAAAAAGTCACTATTTTACCATATTTGAGGATTTTAACTTTAAATCATAGAGCGAGGTTTCGTATTATTTAGATCCCAGAAAAGATATATGACAATGTTGTTTCCAACACAAACGATAAAAATCAATGTGTTTTCATTAGAATTAACTAAAATGTTCCTGATTTTCCGTTAATATTACCGATGGAAGATGTACACGAAAACCGCTCTATTTCGGCTGAAACGTCGATATATGCCATAAAAACAGAACTTCTCCCCTTTTCAATATCATACTCAGTATTTTAACGAGAAACAAATAATTGATTGAAAATGAAGTATTCAAGGTTATTATCTAATCAATTATGTGTTTGCATCATATTTATCGTATATATAATGAATTAATACCAATAAACTGAAAATTCACAAAAACGTGGAAAAACGGCAAAATATTGCCTAATTCGATGATATTTTGTTTAAATCACAAAAAAGAAAAGGAGATGATAAACGTCAAAATATTGCTAAATTCTAAGATTTTTCGTACGAAACAAAATGCAAAAAAACTTGCTTAAAATGCAATATTATGCGAAATTCTGAGATTTGAAGGCCAAATCACATATCGTGATACTACATGAAGTAGTATCGAAGTATTGGTAAAAATGAATATATTTAAGTAATATCAAAATACATGAAAAACGTAAAAAAGTCACTATTTTACCATATTTGAGGGTTTTAACTTCAAATCATAGAGCGAGGTTTCGTATTATTTAGATCCAAGAAAAGACATAAGACAATGTTGTTTCTAATAGAAACGATAAAAATCAATGTGTTTTTATTAGAATTAACTAAAATGTTCCTGATTTTCCGTTAACATTACCGATGGAAGATGTACACGAAAACCGCTCTATTCCGGCTGAAACGTCGATATATGCAATAAAAACAGAACTTCTCCCCTTTTCAATATCATACTCAGTATTTTAACGAGAAACAAATAATTGATTGAAAATGAAGTATTCTAGGTTATTATCTAATCAATTATGTGTTTGCATAATTTTTATCGTATATAAAATTCACCAAAACGTGAAAAAACGGCAAAATATTGCCTAATTCGATGATATTTTGTTTAAATCACATAAAGTAAAAGGAGATGATAAACGTCAAAATATTGCTAAATTCTATGATTTTTCGTACGAAACAAAGTGCAAAAAAACTTGCTCAAAATGCAATATTATGCGAAATTCTGAGATTTGAAGGCCAAATCACATATCGTGATACTACATGAAATATTATCGAAATATTGGTAAAAATGAATATATTTACGTAATATCAAACTACATGAAAAACGTGAAAAAAGTCACTAATTTACCATATTTGAGGATTTTAACTTCAAATCATAGAGCGAGGTTTCGTATTATTTAGATCCAAGAAAAGACATATGACAATGTAGTTTCTAATACAAACGATAAAAATCAAAGTGTTTTCATTAGAATTAACTAAAATGTTCCTGATTTTCCGATAATATTACCGATGGAAGATGTACACGAAAACCGCTCTATTCCGGCTGAAACGTCGATATATGCCATAAAAACAGAACTTCTCCCCTTTTCAATATCATACTCAGTATTTTAACGAGAAACAAATAATTGATTGAAAATGAAGTATTCAAGGTTATTATCTAATCAATTATGTGTTTGCATCATATTTATCGTATATATAATGAATTAATACCAATAAACTGAAAATTCACAAAAACGTGGAAAAACGGCAAAATATTGCCTAATTCGATGATATTTTGTTTAAATCACATACAAGAAAAGGAGATGATAAACGTCAAAATATTGCTAAATTCGATGATTTTTCGTACGAAACAAAATGCAAAAAAACTTGTTTAAAATGCAATATTATGCGAAATTCTGAGATTTGAAGGCCAAATCACATATCGTGATACTACATGAAGTAGTATCGAAGTATTGGTAAAAATGAATATATTTACGTAATATCAAAATACGTGAAAAACGTAAAAAAGTCACTGTTTTACCATATTTGAGGGTTTTAACTTCAAATCATAGAGCGAGGTTTCGTATTATTTAGATCCAAGAAAAGACATAAGACAATGTTGTTTCTAATAGAAACGATAAAAATCAATGTGTTTTTATTAGAATTAACTAAAATGTTCCTGATTTTCCGTTAATATTACCGATGGAAGATGTACACGAAAACCGCTCTATTCCGGCTGAAACGTCGATATATGCAATAAAAACAGAACTTCTCCTCTTTTCAATATCGTACTCAGTATTTTAACGAGAAACAAATAATTGATTGAAAATGAAGTATTCTAGGTTATTATCTAATCAATTATGTGTTTGCATAATTTTTATCGTATATAAAATTCACCAAAACGTGAAAAAACGGCAAAATATTGCCTAATTCGATGATATTTTGTTTAAATCACATAAAAGAAAAGGAGATGATAAACGTCAAAATATTGCTAAATTCGATGATTTTTCGAACGAAACAAAATGCAAAAAAACTTGCTTAAAATGCAATATTATGCGAAATTCTGAGATTTGAAGGCCAAATCACATATCGTGATACTACATGAAATAGTATCGAAGTATTGGTAAAAATGAATATATTTACGTAATATCAAAATACATGAAAAACGTAAAAAAGTCACTATTTTACCATATTTGAGGGTTTTAACTTCAAATCATAGAGCGAGGTTTCGTATTATTTAGATCCAAGAAAAGACATAAGACAATGTTGTTTCTAATACAAACGATAAAAATCAATGTGTTTTTATTAGAATTAACTAAAATGTTCCTGATTTTCCGATAATATTACCGATGGAAGATGTACACCAAAACCGCTCTATTCCGGCTGAAACGTCGATATATGCAATAAAAACAGAACTTCTCCTCTTTTCAATATCATACTCAGTATTTTAACGAGAAACAAATAATTGATTGAAAATGAAGTATTCTAGGTTATTATCTAATCAATTATGTGTTTGCATAATTTTTATCGTATATAAAATTCACCAAAACGTGAAAAAACGGCAAAATATTGCCTAATTCGATGATATTTTGTTTAAATCACATAAAGGAAAAGGAGATGATAAACGTCAAAATATTGCTAAATTCGATGATTTTTCGTACGAAACAAAATGCAAAAAAACTTGCTTAAAATGCAATATTATGCGAAATTCTGAGATTTGAAGGCCAAATCACATATCGTGATACTACATGAAATAGTATCGAAATATTGGTAAAAATGAATATATTTACGTAATATCAAACTACATGAAAAACGTGAAAAAAGTCACTAATTTACCATATTTGAGGATTTTAACTTCAAATCATAGAGCGAGGTTTCGTATTATTTAGATCCAAGAAAAGACATATGACAATGTAGTTTCTAATACAAACGATAAAAATCAAAGTGTTTTCATTAGAATTAACTAAAATGTTCCTGATTTTCCGATAATATTACCGATGGAAGATGTACACCAAAACCGCTCTATTCCGGCTGAAACGTCGATATATGCAATAAAAACAGAACTTCTCCCCTTTTCAATATCATACTCAGTATTTTAACGAGAAACAAATAATTGATTGAAAATGAAGTATTCAAGGTTATTATCTAATCAATTATGTGTTTGCATCATTTTTATCGTATATATAATGAATTAATACCAATAAACTGAAAATTCACAAAAACGTGGAAGAACGGCAAAATATTGCCTAATTCGATGATATTTTGTTTAAATCACATAAAGGAAAAGGAGATGATAAACGTCAAAATATTGCTAAATTCGATGATTTTTCGTACGAAACAAAATGCAAAAAAAACTTGCTTAAAATGCAATATTATGCGAAATTCTGAGATTTGAAGGCCAAATCACATATCGTGATACTACATGAAATAGTATCGAAATATTGGTAAAAATGAATATATTTACGTAATATCAAAATACATGAAAAACGTGAAAAAAGTCACTATTTTACCATATTTGAGGATTTTAACTTTAAATCATAGAGCGAGGTTTCGTATTATTTAGATCCCAGAAAAGATATATGACAATGTTGTTTCCAACACAAACGATAAAAATCAATGTGTTTTCATTAGAATTAACTAAAATGTTCCTGATTTTCCGTTAATATTACCGATGGAAGATGTACACGAAAACCGCTCTATTTCGGCTGAAACGTCGATATCTGCCATAAAAACAGAACTTCTCCCCTTTTCAATATCATACTCAGTATTTTAACGAGAAACAAATAATTGATTGAAAATGAAGTATTCAAGGTTATTATCTAATCAATTATGTGTTTGCATCATATTTATCGTATATATAATGAATTAATACCAATAAACTGAAAATTCACAAAAACGTGGAAAAACGGCAAAATATTGCCTAATTCGATGATATTTTGTTTAAATCACAAAAAAGAAAAGGAGATGATAAACGTCAAAATATTGCTAAATTCTAAGATTTTTCGTACGAAACAAAATGCAAAAAAACTTGCTTAAAATGCAATATTATGCGAAATTCTGAGATTTGAAGGCCAAATCACATATCGTGATACTACATGAAGTAGTATCGAAGTATTGGTAAAAATGAATATATTTAAGTAATATCAAAATACATGAAAAACGTAAAAAAGTCACTATTTTACCATATTTGAGGGTTTTAACTTCAAATCATAGAGCGAGGTTTCGTATTATTTAGATCCAAGAAAAGACATAAGACAATGTTGTTTCTAATAGAAACGATAAAAATCAATGTGTTTTTATTAGAATTAACTAAAATGTTCCTGATTTTCCGTTAATATTACCGATGGAAGATGTACACGAAAACCGCTCTATTCCGGCTGAAACGTCGATATATGCAATAAAAACAGAACTTCTCCCCTTTTCAATATCATACTCAGTATTTTAACGAGAAACAAATAATTGATTGAAAATGAAGTATTCTAGGTTATTATCTAATCAATTATGTGTTTGCATAATTTTTATCGTATATAAAATTCACCAAAACGTGAAAAAACGGGAAAATATTGCCTAATTCGATGATATTTTGTTTAAATCACATAAAGTAAAAGGAGATGATAAACGTCAAAATATTGCTAAATTCTATGATTTTTCGTACGAAACAAAGTGCAAAAAAACTTGCTCAAAATGCAATATTATGCGAAATTCTGAGATTTGAAGGCCAAATCACATATCGTGATACTACATGAAATATTATCGAAATATTGGTAAAAATGAATATATTTACGTAATATCAAACTACATGAAAAACGTGAAAAAAGTCACTAATTTACCATATTTGAGGATTTTAACTTCAAATCATAGAGCGAGGTTTCGTATTATTTAGATCCAAGAAAAGACATATGACAATGTAGTTTCTAATACAAACGATAAAAATCAAAGTGTTTTCATTAGAATTAACTAAAATGTTCCTGATTTTCCGATAATATTACCGATGGAAGATGTAAACGAAAACCGCTCTATTCCGGCTGAAACGTCGATATATGCCATAAAAACAGAACTTCTCCCCTTTTCAATATCATACTCAGTATTTTAACGAGAAACAAATAATTGATTGAAAATGAAGTATTCAAGGTTATTATCTAATCAATTATGTGTTTGCATCATATTTATCGTATATATAATGAATTAATACCAATAAACTGAAAATTCACAAAAACGTGGAAAAACGGCAAAATATTGCCTAATTCGATGATATTTTGTTTAAATCACATACAAGAAAAGGAGATGATAAACGTTAAAATATTGCTAAATTCGATGATTTTTCGTACGAAACAAAATGCAAAAAAACTTGTTTAAAATGCAATATTATGCGAAATTCTGAGATTTGAAGGCCAAATCACATATCGTGATACTACATGAAGTAGTATCGAAGTATTGGTAAAAATGAATATATTTACGTAATATCAAAATACGTGAAAAACGTAAAAAAGTCACTGTTTTACCATATTTGAGGGTTTTAACTTCAAATCATAGAGCGAGGTTTCGTATTATTTAGATCCAAGAAAAGACATAAGACAATGTTGTTTCTAATAGAAACGATAAAAATCAATGTGTTTTTATTAGAATTAACTAAAATGTTCCTGATTTTCCGTTAATATTACCGATGGAAGATGTACACGAAAACCGCTCTATTCCGGCTGAAACGTCGATATATGCAATAAAAACAGAACTTCTCCTCTTTTCAATATCGTACTCAGTATTTTAACGAGAAACAAATAATTGATTGAAAATGAAGTATTCTAGGTTATTATCTAATCAATTATGTGTTTGCATAATTTTTATCGTATATAAAATTCACCAAAACGTGAAAAAACGGCAAAATATTGCCTAATTCGATGATATTTTGTTTAAATCACATGAAGGAAAAGGAGATGATAAACGTCAAAATATTGCTAAATTCGATGATTTTTCGTACGAAACAAAATGCAAAAAAACTTGCTTAAAATGCAAAATTATGCGAAATTCTGAGATTTGAAGGCCAAATCACATATCGTGATACTACATGAAATAGTATCGAAATATTGGTAAAAATGAATATATTTACGTAATATCAAAATACATGAAAAACGTGAAAAAAGTTACTATTTTACCATATTTGAGGATTTTAACTTTAAATCATAGAGCGAGGTTTCGTATTATATAGATCCCAGAAAAGATGTATGACAATGTTGTTTCCAACACAAACGATAAAAATCAATGTGTTTTCATTAGAATTAACTAAAATGTTCCTGATTTTCCGTTAATATTACCGATGGAAGATGTACACGAAAACCGCTCTATTCCGGCTGAAACGTCGATATATGCAATAAAAACAGAACTTCTCCCCTTTTCAATATCATACTCAGTATTTTAACGAGAAACAAATAATTGATTGAAAATGAAGTATTCAAGGTTATTATCTAATCAATTATGTGTTTGCATCATATTTATCGTATATATAATGAATTAATACCAATAAACTGAAAATTCACAAAAACGTGGAAAAACGGCAAAATATTGCCTAATTCGATGATATTTTGTTTAAATCACATACAAGAAAAGGAGATGATAAACGTCAAAATATTGCTAAATTCGATGATTTTTCGTACGAAACAAAATGCAAAAAAACTTGTTTAAAATGCAATATTATGCGAAATTCTGAGATTTGAAGGCCAAATCACATATCGTGATACTACATGAAGTAGTATCGAAGTATTGGTAAAAATGAATATATTTACGTAATATCAAAATACGTGAAAAACGTAAAAAAGTCACTATTTTACCATATTTGAGGGTTTTAACTTCAAATCATAGAGCGAGGTTTCGTATTATTTAGATCCAAGAAAAGACATAAGACAATGTTGTTTCTAATAGAAACGATAAAAATCAATGTGTTTTTATTAGAATTAACTAAAATGTTCCTGATTTTCCGTTAATATTACCGATGGAAGATGTACACGAAAACCGCTCTATTCCGGCTGAAACGTCGATATATGCAATAAAAACAGAACTTCTCCCCTTTTCAATATCATACTCAGTATTTTAACGAGAAACAAATAATTGATTGAAAATGAAGTATTCTAGGTTATTATCTAATCAATTATGTGTTTGCATAATTTTTATCGTATATAATATTCATTAAAATGTGAAAAAACGGCAAAATATTGCCTAATTCGATGATATTTTGTTTAAATCACATAAAGGAAAAGGAGATGATAAACGTCAAAATATTGCTAAATTCTATGATTTTTCGTACGAAACAAAATGCAAAAAAACTTGCTCAAAATGCAATATTATGCGAAATTCTGAGATTTGAAGGCCAAATCACATATCGTGATACTACATGAAATATTATCGAAATATTGGTAAAAATGAATATATTTAAGTAATATCAAACTACATGAAAAACGTGAAAAAAGTCACTAATTTACCATATTTGAGGATTTTAACTTCAAATCATAGAGCGAGGTTTCGTATTATTTAGATCCAAGAAAAGACATATGACAATGTAGTTTCTAATACAAACGATAAAAATCAAAGTGTTTTCATTAGAATTAACTAAAATGTTCCTGATTTTCCGATAATATTACCGATGGAAGATGTACACCAAAACCGCTCTATTCCGGCTGAAACGTCGATATATGCAATAAAAACAGAACTTCTCCCCTTTTCAATATCATATTCAGTATTTTAACGAGAAACAAATAATTGATTGAAAATGAAGTATTCAAGGTTATTATCTAATCAATTATGTGTTTGCATCATTTTTATCGTATATATAATGAATTAATACCAATAAACTGAAAATTCACAAAAACGTGGAAGAACGGCAAAATATTGCCTAATTCGATGATATTTTGTTTAAATCACATAAAGGAAAAGGAGATGATAAACGTCAAAATATTGCTAAATTCGATGATTTTACGTACGAAACAAAATGCAAAAAAACTTGCTTAAAATGCAATATTATGCGAAATTCTGAGATTTGAAGGCCAAATCACATATCGTGATACTACATGAAATAGTATCGAAATATTGGTAAAAATGAATATATTTACGTAATATCAAAATACATGAAAAACGTGAAAAAGTCACTATTTTACCATATTTGAGGATTTTAACTTTAAATCATAGAGCGAGGTTTCGTATTATTTAGATCCCAGAAAAGATATATGACAATGTTGTTTCCAACACAAACGATAAAAATCAATGTGTTTTCATTAGAATTAACTAAAATGTTCCTGATTTTCCGTTAATATTACCGATGGAAGATGTACACGAAAACCGCTCTATTCCGGCTGAAACGTCGATATATGCCATAAAAACAGAACTTCTCCCCTTTTCAATATCATACTCAGTATTTTAACGAGAAACAAATAATTGATTGAAAATGAAGTATTCAAGGTTATTATCTAATCAATTATGTGTTTGCTTCATATTTATCGTATATATAATGAATTAATACCAATAAACTGAAAATTCACAAAAACTTGGAAAAACGGCAAAATATTGCCTAATTCGATGATATTTTGTTTAAATCACATAAAAGAAAAGGAGATGATAAACGTCAAAATATTGCTAAATTCGATGATTTTTCGTACGAAACAAAATGCAAAAAAACTTGCTTAATATGCAATATTATGCGAAATTCTGAGATTTGAAGGCCAAATCACATATCGTGATACTACATGAAGTAGTATCGAAGTATTGGTAAAAATGAATATATTTACGTAACATCAAAATACATGAAAAACGTAAAAAAGTCACTATTTTACCATATTTGAGGGTTTTAACTTCAAATCATAGAGCGAGGTTTCGTATTATTTAGATCCAAGAAAAGACATAAGACAATGTTGTTTCTAATAGAAACGATAAAAATCAATGTGTTTTTATTAGAATTAACTAAAATGTTCCTGATTTTCCGTTAATATTACCGATGGAAGATGTACACGAAAACCGCTCTATTCCGGCTGAAACGTCGATATATGCAATAAAAACAGAACTTCTCCCCTTTTCAATATCATACTCAGTATTTTAACGAGAAACAAATAATTGATTGAAAATGAAGTATTCTAGGTTATTATCTAATCAATTATGAGTTTGCATAATTTTTATCGTATATAAAATTCACCAAAACGTGAAAAAACGGCAAAATATTGCCTAATTCGATTATATTTTGTTTAAATCACATAAAGGAAAAGGAGATGATAAAAGTCAAAATATTGCTAAATTCTATGATTTTTCGTACGAAACAAAATGCAAAAAAACTTGCTCAAAATGCAATATTTTGCGAAATTCTGAGATTTGAAGGCCAAATCACATATCGTGATACTACATGAAATATTATCGAAATATTGGTAAAAATGAATATATTTAAGTAATATCAAACTACATGAAAAACGTGAAAAAAGTCACTAATTTACCATATTTGAGGATTTTAACTTCAAATCATAGAGCGAGGTTTCGTATTATTTAGATCCAAGAAAAGACATATGACAATGTAGTTTCTAATACAAACGATAAAAATCAAAGTGTTTTCATTAGAATTAACTAAAATGTTCCTGATTTTCCGATAATATTACCGATGGAAGATGTACACCAAAACCGCTCTATTCCGGCTGAAACGTCGATATATGCAATAAAAACAGAACTTCTCCCCTTTTCAATATCATATTCAGTATTTTAACGAGAAACAAATAATTGATTGAAAATGAAGTATTCAAGGTTATTATCTAATCAATTATGTGTTTGCATCATTTTTATCGTATATATAATGAATTAATACCAATAAACTGAAAATTCACAAAAACGTGGAAGAACGGCAAAATATTGCCTAATTCGATGATATTTTGTTTAAATCACATAAAGGAAAAGGAGATGATAAACGTCAAAATATTGCTAAATTCGATGATTTTACGTACGAAACAAAATGCAAAAAAACTTGCTTAAAATGCAATATTATGCGAAATTCTGAGATTTGAAGGCCAAATCACATATCGTGATACTACATGAAATAGTATCGAAATATTGGTATAAATGAATATATTTACGTAATATCAAAATACATGAAAAACGTGAAAAAGTCACTATTTTACCATATTTGAGGATTTTAACTTTAAATCATAGAGCGAGGTTTCGTATTATTTAGATCCCAGAAAAGATATATGACAATGTTGTTTCCAACACAAACGATAAAAATCAATGTATTTTCATTAGAATTAACTAAAATGTTCCTGATTTTCCGTTAATATTACCGATGGAAGATGTACACGAAAACCGCTCTATTCCGGCTGAAACGTCGATATATGCCATAAAAACAGAACTTCTCCCCTTTTCAATATCATACTCAGTATTTTAACGAGAAACAAATAATTGATTGAAAATGAAGTATTCAAGGTTATTATCTAATCAATTATGTGTTTGCTTCATATTTATCGTATATATAATGAATTAATACCAATAAACTGAAAATTCACAAAAACTTGGAAAAACGGCAAAATATTGCCTAATTCGATGATATTTTGTTTAAATCACATAAAAGAAAAGGAGATGATAAACGTCAAAATATTGCTAAATTCGATGATTTTTCGTACGAAACAAAATGCAAAAAAACTTGCTTAATATGCAATATTATGCGAAATTCTGAGATTTGAAGGCCAAATCACATATCGTGATACTACATGAAGTAGTATCGAAGTATTGGTAAAAATGAATATATTTACGTAACATCAAAATACATGAGAAACGTAAAAAAGTCACTATTTTACCATATTTGAGGGTTTTAACTTCAAATCATAGAGCGAGGTTTCGTATTATTTAGATCCAAGAAAAGACATAAGACAATGTTGTTTCTAATAGAAACGATAAAAATCAATGTGTTTTTATTAGAATTAACTAAAATGTTCCTGATTTTCCGTTAATATTACCGATGGAAGATGTACACGAAAACCGCTCTATTCCGGCTGAAACGTCGATATATGCAATAAAAACAGAACTTCCCCCCTTTTCAATATCATACTCAGTATTTTAACGAGAAACAAATAATTGATTGAAAATGAAGTATTCTAGGTTATTATCTAATCAATTATGTGTTTGCATAATTTTTATCGTATATAATATTCACCAAAACGTGAAAAAACGGCAAAATATTGCCTAATTCGATGATATTTTGTTTAAATCACATAAAGGAAAAGGAGATGATAAACGTCAAAATATTGCTAAATTCTATGATTTTTCGTACGAAACAAAATGCAAAAAAACTTGCTCAAAATGCAATATTATGCGAAATTCTGAGATTTGAAGGCCAAATCACATATCGTGATACTACATGAAATATTATCGAAATATTGGTAAAAATGAATATATTTACGTAATATCAAACTACATGAAAAACGTGAAAAAAGTCACTAATTTACCATATTTGAGGATTTTAACTTCAAATCATAGAGCGAGGTTTCGTATTATTTAGATCCAAGAAAAGACATATGACAATGTAGTTTCTAATACAAACGATAAAAATCAAAGTGTTTTCATTAGAATTAACTAAAATGTTCCTGATTTTCCGATAATATTACCGATGGAAGATGTACACCAAAACCGCTCTATTCCGGCTGAAACGTCGATATATGCAATAAAAACAGAACTTCTCCCCTTTTCAATATCATACTCAGTATTTTAACGAGAAACAAATAATTGATTGAAAATGAAGTATTCAAGGTTATTATCTAATCAATTATGTGTTTGCATCATTTTTATCGTATATATAATGAATTAATACCAATAAACTGAAAATTCACAAAAACGTGGAAGAACGGCAAAATATTGCCTAATTCGATGATATTTTGTTTAAATCACATAAAGGAAAAGGAGATGATAAACGTCAAAATATTGCTAAATTCGATGATTTTACGTACGAAACAAAATGCAAAAAAACTTGCTTAAAATGCAATATTATGCGAAATTCTGAGATTTGAAGGCCAAATCACATATCGTGCTACTACATGAAATAGTATCGAAATATTGGTAAAAATGAATATATTTACGTAATATCAAACTACATGAAAAACGTGAAAAATGTCACTATTTTACCATATTTGAGGATTTTAACTTTAAATCATAGAGCGAGGTTTCGTATTATTTAGATCCCAGAAAAGATATATGACAATGTTGTTTCCAACACAAACGATAAAAATCAATGTGTTTTCATTAGAATTAACTAAAATGTTCCTGATTTTCCGTTAATATTACCGATGGAAGATGTACACGAAAACCGCTCTATTCCGGCTGAAACGTCGATATATGCCATAAAAACAGAACTTCTCCCCTTTTCAATATCATACTCAGTATTTTAACGAGAAACAAATAATTGATTGAAAATGAAGTATTCAAGGTTATTATCTAATCAATTATGTGTTTGCATCATATTTATCGTATATATAATGAATTAATACCAATAAACTGAAAATTCACAAAAACTTGGAAAAACGGCAAAATATTGCCTAATTCGATGATATTTTGTTTAAATCACATAAAAGAAAAGGAGATGATAAACGTCAAAATATTGCTAAATTCGATGATTTTTCGTACGAAACAAAATGCAAAAAAACTTGCTTAAAATGCAATATTATGCGAAATTCTGAGATTTGATGGCCAAATCACATATCGTGATACTACATGAAGTAGTATCGAAGTATTGGTAAAAATGAATATATTTACGTAATATCAAAATACATGAAAAACGTAAAAAAGTCACTATTTTACCATATTTGAGGGTTTTAACTTCAAATCATAGAGCGAGGTTTCGTATTATTTAGATCCAAGAAAAGACATAAGACAATGTTGTTTCTAATAGAAACGATAAAAATCAATGTGTTTTTATTAGAATTAACTAAAATGTTCCTGATTTTCCGTTAATATTACCGATGGAAGATGTACACGAAAACCGCTCTATTCCGGCTGAAACGTCGATATATGCAATAAAAACAGAACTTCTCCCCTTTTCAATATCATACTCAGTATTTTAACGAGAAACAAATAATTGATTGAAAATGAAGTATTCTAGGTTATTATCTAATCAATTATGTGTTTGCATAATTTTTATCGTATATAAAATTCACCAAAACGTGAAAAAACGGCAAAATATTGCCTAATTCGATGATATTTTGTTTAAATCACATAAAGGAAAAGGAGATGATGAACGTCAAAATATTGCTAAATTCGATGATTTTTCGTACGAAACAAAATGCAAAAAAACTTGCTTAAAATGCAATATTATGCGAAATTCTGAAATTTGAAGGCCAAATCACATATCTTGATACTACATGAAATAGTATCGAAATATTGGTAAAAATGAATATATTTACGTAATATCAAAATACATGAAAAACGTGAAGAAAGTCACTATTTTACCATATTTGAGGATTTTAACTTTAAATCATAGAGCGAGGTTTCGTATTATTTAGATCCAAGAAAAGATATATGACAATGTTGTTTCCAATACAAACGATAAAAATCAATGTGTTTTCATTAGAATTAACTAAAATGTTCCTGATTTTCCGTTAATATTACCGATGGAAGATGTACACCAAAACCGCTCTATTCCAGCTGAAACGTCGATATATGCAATAAAAACAGAACTTTCCCCTTTTCAATATCATACTCAGTATTTTAACGAGAAACAAATAATTGATTGAAAATGAAGTATTCAAGGATATTATCTAATCAATTATGTGTTTGCATCATTTTTATCGTATATATAATGAATTAATACCAATAAACTGAAAATTCACCAAAACGTGAAAAAACAGCAAAATATTACCTAATTCGATGATATTTTGTTTAAATCACATAAAGGAAAAGGAGATGATGAACGTCAAAATATTGCTAAATTCTATGATTTTTCGTACGAAACAAAATGCAAAAAAACTTGCTTAAAATGCAATATTATGCGAAATTCTGAGATTTGAAGGCCAAATCACATATCGTGATACTACATGAAATAGTATCGAAGTATTGGTAAAAATGAATATATTTACTTAATATCAAAATACATGAAAAACGTAAAAAAGTCACTATTTTACCATATTTGAGGGTTTTAACTTCAAATCATAGAGCGAGGTTTCGTATTATTTAGATCCAAGAAAAGACATAAGACAATGTTGTTTTTAATACAAACGATAAAAATCAATGTGTTTTTATTAGATTTAACTAAAATGTTCCTGATTTTCGGTTAATATTACCGATGGAAGATGTACACGAAAACCGCTCTATTCCGGCTGAAACGTCGATATATGCAATAAAAACAGAACTTCTCCCCTTTTCAATATCATACTCAGTATTTTTACGAGAAACAAATAATTGATTGAAAATGACGTATTCTAGGTTATTATCTAATCAATTATGTGTTTGCATAATTTTTATCGTATATAAAATTCACCAAAACGTGAAAAAACGGCAAAATATTGCCTAATTCGATGATATTTTGTTTAAATCACATAAAGGAAAAGGAGATGATAAACGTCAAAATATTGCTAAATTCGATGATTTTTCGTATGAAACAAAATACAAAAAAACTTGCTTAAAATGCAATATTATGCGAAATTCTGAGATTTGAAGGCCAAATCACATATCGTGATACTACATGAAATAGTATCGAAATATTGGTAAAAATGAATATATTTACGTAATATCAAACTACATGAAAAACGTGAAAAAAGTCACTAATTTACCATATTTGAGGATTTTAACTTCAAATCATAGAGCGAGGTTTCGCATTATTTAGATCCAAGAAAAGACATATGACAATGTAGTTTCTAATACAAACTATAAAAATCAAAGTGTTTTCATTAGAATTAACTAAAATGTTCCTGATTTTCCGATAATATTACCGATGGAAGATGTACACCAAAACCGCTCTATTCCGGCTGAAACGTCGATATATGCAATAAAAACAGAACTTCTCCCCTTTTCAATATCATACTCAGTATTTTAACGAGAAACAAATATTTGATTGAAAATGAAGTATTCAAGGTTATTATCTAATCAATTATGTGTTTGCATCATTTTTATCGTATATATAATGAATTAATACCAATAAACTGAAAATTAACAAAAACGTGGAAGAACGGCAAAATATTGCCTAATTCGATGATATTTTGTTTAAATCACATCAAGGAAAAGGAGATGATAAACGTCAAAATATTGCTAAATTCGATGATTTGTCGTACGAAACAAAATGCAAAAAAACTTGCTTAAAATGCAATATTATGCGAAATTCTGAGATTTGAAGGCCAAATCACATATCGTGATACTACATGAAATAGTATCGAAATATTGGTAAAAATTAATATATTTACGTAATATCAAAATACATGAAAAACGTGAAAAAAGTCACTATTTTACCATATTTGAGGATTTTAACTTTAAATCATAGAGCGAGGTTTCGTATTATTTAGATCCCAGAAAAGATATATGACAATGTTGTTTCCAACACAAACGATAAAAATCAATGTGTTTTCATTAGAATTAACTAAAATGTTCCTGATTTTCCGTTTATATTACCGATGGAAGATGTACACCAAAACCGCTCTATTCCGGCTGAAACGTCGATATATGCAATAAAAACAGAACTTCTCCCCTTTTCAATATCATACTCAGTATTTTAACGAGAAACAAATAATTGATTGAAAATGAAGTATTCAAGGATATTATCTAATCAATTATGTGTTTGCATCATTTTTCTCGTATATATAATGAATTAATACCAATAAACTGAAAATTCACAAAAACGTGAAAAAACAGCAAAATATTGCCTAATTCGATGATATTTTGTTTAAATCACATAAAGGAAAAGGAGATGATAAACGTCAAAATATTGGTAAATTCTATGATTTTTCGTACGAAACAAAATGCAAAAAAACTTGCTTAAAATGCAATATTATGCGATATTCTGAGATTTGAAGGCCAAATCACATATCGTGATACTACATGAAATAGTATCGAAATATTGGTAAAAATGAATATATTTACGTAATATCAAACTACATGAAAAACGTGAAAAAAGTCACTAATTTACCATATTTGAGGATTTTAACTTCAAATCATAGAGCGAGGTTTCGTATTATTTAGATACAAGAAAAGACATATGACAATGTTGTTTCTAATACAAACGATAAAAATCAATGTGTTTTCATTAGAATTAACTAAAATGTTCCTGATTTTTCGTTAATATTACCGATGGAAGATGTACACGAAAACCGCTCTATTCCAGCTGAAACGTCGATATATGCCATAAAAACAGAACTTCTCCCCTTTTCAATATCATACTCAGTATTTGAACGAGAAACAAATAATTGATTGAAAATGAAGTATTCAAGGTTATTATCTAATCAATTATGTGTTTGCATCATATTTATCGTATATATAATGAATTAATACCAATAAACTGAAAATTCACAAAAACGTGGAAAAACGGTAAAATATTGCCTAATTCGATGATATTTTGTTTAAATCACATACAAGAAAAGGAGATGATAAACGTCAAAATATTGCTAAATTCGATGATTTTTCGTACGAAACAAAATGCAAAAAAACTTGCTTAAAATGCAATATTATGCGAAATTCTGAGATTTGAAGGGGAAATCACATATCGTGATACTACATGAAATAGTATCGAAATATTGGTAAAAATGAATATATTTACGTAATATCAAACTACATGAAAAACGTGAAAAAGTCACTAATTTACCATATTTGAGGATTTTAACTTCAAATCATAGAGCGAGGTTTCGTATTATTTAGATCCAAGAAAAGACATATGACAATGTAGTTTCTAATACAAACGATAAAAATCAAAGTGTTTTCATTAGAATTAACTAAAATGTTCCTGATTTTCCGATAATATTACCGATGGAAGATGTACACCAAAACCGCTCTATTCCGGCTGAAACGTCGATATATGCAATAAAAACAGAACTTCTCCCCTTTTCAATATCATATTCAGTATTTTAACGAGAAACAAATAATTGATTGAAAATGAAGTATTCAAGGTTATTATCTAATCAATTATGTGTTTGCATCATTTTTATCGTATATATAATGAATTAATACCAATAAACTGAAAATTCACAAAAACGTGGAAGAACGGCAAAATATTGCCTAATTCGATGATATTTTGTTTAAATCACATAAAGGAAAAGGAGATGATAAACGTCAAAATATTGCTAAATTCGATGATTTTTCGTACGAAACAAAATGCAAAAAAACTTGCTTAAAATGCAATATTATGCGAAATTCTGAGATTTGAAGGCCAAATCACATATCGTGATACTACATGAAATAGTATCGAAATATTGGTAAAAATGAATATATTTACGTAATATCAAAATACATGAAAAACGTGAAAAAAGTCACTATTTTACCATATTTGAGGATTTTAACTTAAAATCATAGAGCGAGGTTTCGTATTATTTAGATCCCAGAAAAGATATATGACAATGTTGTTTCCAACACAAACGATAAAAATCAATGTGTTTTCATTAGAATTAACTAAAATGTTCCTGATTTTCCGTTAATATTACCGATGGAAGATGTACACCAAAACCGCTCTATTCCGGCTGAAACGTCGATATATGCAATAAAAACAGAACTTCTCCCCTTTTCAATATCATACTCAGTATTTTAACGAGAAACAAATAATTGATTGAAAATGAAGTATCTAATCAATTATGTGTTTGCATAATTTTTATCGTATATATAATGAATTAATACCAATAAACTGAAAATTCACCAAAACGTGAAAAAACAGCAAAATATTGCCTAATTCAATGATATTTTGTTTAAATCACATAAAGGAAAAGGAGATGATAAACGTCAAAATATTGCTAAATTCTATGATTTTTCGTACGAAACAAAATGCAAAAAAACTTGCTTAAAATGCAATATTATGCGAAATTCTGAGATTTGAAGGCCAAATCACATATCGTGATACTACATGAAATAGTATCGAAATATTGGTAAAAATGAATATATTTACGTAATATCAAACTACATGAAAAACGTGAAAAAAGTCACTAATTTACCATATTTGAGGATTTTAACTTCAAACCATAGAGCGAGGTTTCGTATTATTTAGATCCAAGAAAAGACATATGAAAATGTAGTTTCTAATACAAACGATAAAAATAATGTGTTTTCATTAGAATTAACTAAAATGATCCTGATTTTCCGATAATATTAAAGATGGAAGATGTACACCAAAACCGTTCTATTCCGGCTGAAACGTCGATATATGCAATAAAAACAGAACTTCTCCCCTTTTCAATATCATACTCAGTATTTTAATGAGAAACAAATAATTGATTGAAAATGAAGTATTCAAGGTTATTATCTAATCAATTATGTGTTTGCATCATTTTTATCGTATATATAATGAATTAATACCAATAAACTGAAAATTCACAAAAACGTGGAAGAACGGCAAAATATTGCCTAATTCGATGATATTTTGTTTAAATCACATAAAGGAAAAGGAGATGATAAACGTCAAAATATTGCTAAATTCGATGATTTTTCGTACGAAACAAAATGCAAAAAAACTTGCTTAAAATGCAATATTATGCGAAATTCTGAAATTTGAAGGCCAAATCACATATCGTGATACTACATGAAATAGTATCGAAATATTGGTAAAAATGAATATATTTACGTAATATCAAAATACATGAAAAACGTGAAAAAAGTCACTATTTTACCATATTTGAGGATTTTAACTTTAAATCATAGAGCGAGGTTTCGTAATATTTAGATCCAAGAAAAGATATATGACAATGTTGTTTCCAATACAAACGATAAAAATCAATGTGTTTTCATTAGAATTAACTAAAATGTTCCTGATTTTCCGTTAATATTACCGATGGAAGATGTACACCAAAACCGCTCTATTCCGGCTGAAACGTCGATATATGCAATAAAAACAGAACTTCTCCCCTTTTCAATATCATACTCAGTATTTTAACGAGAAACAAATAATTGATTGAAAATGAAGTATTCAAGGTTATCTAATCAATTATGTGTTTGCATCATTTTTATCGTATATATAATGAATTAATACCAATAAACTGAAAATTCACAAAAACGTGGAAGAACGGCAAAATATTGCCTAATTCGATGATATTTTGTTTAAATCACATAAAGGAAAAGGAGATGATAAACGTCAAAATATTACTAAATTCGATGATTTTTCGTACGAAACAAAATGCAAACAAAATAAAATAGTATCGAAATATTGGTAAAAATGAATATATTTACGTAATATCAAACTACATGAAAAACGTGAAAAAAGTCACTATTTAACCATATTTGAGGATTTTAACTTCAAATCATAGAGCGAGGTTTCGTATTTTTTATTCATATTTCGTATTCCAAGAAAAGACATATGACAATGTTGTTTCCAATACAAATGATAAAAATCAATGTGTTTTCATTAGAATTAACTAAAATGTTCCTGATTTTCCGTTTATATTACCGATGGAAGATACACACGAAAACCGCACTATTCCGGCTGAAACGTCGATATATGCAATAATAACAGAACTTCTCCCCTTTCAATATCTTATTCAGTATTTTAACGAGAAACATATAATTGATTGAAAATGAAGTATTTAAGGTTATTATCTAATCAATTATGTGTTTGCATCATTTTTATCGTATATATAATGAATTAATAACAATAAACTGAAAATTCTCAAAAACGTGGAAAAACGGCAAAATATTTCCTAATTCGATGATATTTTGTTTAAATCACATAAAGGAAAAGGAGATGATAAACGTCAAATTATTGTTAAATTCGTTGATTTTTCGTACGAAACAAAATGCAAAAAAACTTGCTTAAATTGCAATATTATGCGAAATTCTGAGATTTGAAGGCCAAATCACATATCGTGATACTACATGAAATAGTATCGAAATATTGGTAAAAATGAATATATTTACGTAATATCAAAATACATGAAAATGTGAAAAAAGTCACTATTTTACCATATTTGAGGGTTTTAACTTCAAATCATAGAGCGAGGTTTCGTATTATTTAGATCCAAGAAAAGACATATGACAATGTTGTTTCTAATACAAACGATAAAAATCAATGTGTTTTCATTAGAATTAACTAAAATGTTCCTGATTTTCCGTTAATATTACCGATGGAAGATGTACACGAAAACCGCTCTATTCCAGCTGAAACGTCGATATATGCAATAAAAACAGAACTTCTCCCCTTTTCAATATCATACTCAGTATTTTAACGAGAAACAAATAATTGATTGAAAATGAAGTATTCTAGGTTATTATCTAATCAATTATGTGTTTGCATCATTTTTATCGTATATATAATGAATTAATACCAATAAACTGAAAATTCACAAAAACGTGGAAAAACGGCAAAATATTGCCTAATTCGATGATATTTTGTTTAAATCACATAAAGGAAAAGGAGATGATAAACGTCAAAATATTGCTAAATTCGATGATTTTTCGTACGAAACAAAATGCAAAAGAACTTGCTTAAAATGCAATATTATGCGAAATTCTGAGATTTAAAGGCCAAATCACATATCGTGATACTACATGAAATAGTATCGAAATATTGGTAAAAATGAATATATTTACGTAATATCAAAATACATGAAAACGTGAAAAAAGTCACTATTTTACCATATTTGAGGATTTTAACTTTAAATCATAGAGCGAGTTTTCGTATTATTTAGATCCCAAAAAAGATATATGACAATGTTGTTTCCAACACAAACGATAAAAATCAATGTGTTTTCATTAGAATTAACTAAAATGTTCCTGATTTTCCGTTAATATTACCGATGGAAGATGTACACCAAAACCGCTCTATTCCGGCTGAAATGTTGATATATGCAATAAAAACAGAACTTCTCCCCTTTTCAATATCATACTCAGTATTTTAACGAGAAACAAATAATTGATTGAAAATGAAGTATTCAAGGTTATTATCTAATCAATTATGTGTTTGAATCATTTTTATCGTATATATAATGAATTAATACCAATAAACTGAAAATTCACAAAAACGTGGAAGAACGGCAAAATATTGCCTAATTCGATGATATTTTGTTTAAATCACATAAAGGAAAAGGAGATGATAAACGTCAAAATATTACTAAATTCGATGATTTTTCGTACGAAACAAAATGCCAAAAAAATGAAATAGTATCGAAATATTGGTAAAAATGAATATATTTACGTAATATCAAACTACATGAAAAACGTGAAAAAAGTCACTATTTAACCATATTTGAGGATTTTAACTTCAAATCATAGAGCGAGGTTTCGTATTTTTTAGATCCAAGAAAAGACATATGACAATGTTGTTTCCAATACAAATGATAAAAATCAATGTGTTTTCATTAGAATTAACTAAAATGTTCCTGATTTTCCGTTTATATTACCGATGGAAGATATACACGAAAACCGCACTATTCCGGCTGAAACGTCGATATATGCAATAATAACAGAACTTCTCCCCTTTCAATATCTTATTCAGTATTTTAACGAGAAACAAATAATTGATTGAAAATGAAGTATTTAAGGTTATTATCTAATCAATTATGTGTTTGCATCATTTTTATCGTATATATAATGAATTAATAACAATAAACTGAAAATTCTCAAAAACGTGGAAAAACGGCAAAATATTGCCTAATTCGATGATATTTTGTTTAAATCACATAAAGGAAAAGGAGATGATAAACGTCAAATTATTGTTAAATTCGTTGATTTTTCGTACGAAACAAAATCCAAAAAAACTTGCTTAAATTGCAATATTATGCGAAATTCTGAGATTTGAAGGCCAAATCACATATCGTGATACTACATGAAATAGTATCGAAATATTAGTAAAAATGAATATATTTACGTAATATCAAAATACATGAAAATGTGAAAAAAGTCACTATTTTACCATATTTGAGGGTTTTAACTTCAAATCATAGAGCGAGGTTTCGTATTATTTAGATCCAAGAAAAGACATATGACAATGTTGTTTCTAATACAAACGATAAAAATCAATGTGTTTTCATTAGAATTAACTAAAATGTTCCTGATTTTCCGTTAATATTACCGATGGAAGATGTACACGAAAACCGCTCTATTCCGGCTGAAACGTCGATATATGCAATAAAAACAGAACTTCTCCCCTTTTCAATATCATACTCAGTATTTTAACGAGAAACAAATAATTGATTGAAAATGAAGTATTCTAGGTTATTATCTAATCAATTATGTGTTTGCATAATTTTTATCATATATATAATGAATTAATACCCATAATCTGAAAATTCACAAAAAGGTGGAAAAACAGCAAAATATTGCCTAATTCGATGATATTTTGTTTAAATCACATAAAGGAAAAGGGGATGATGAACGTTAAAATATTGCGAAATTCGATGATTTTTCGTACGAAACAAAATGCAAGAAAACTTGCTTAAAATGCAATATTATGCGGAATTCTGAGATTTGAAGGCCAAATCACATAACGTGATACTACATGAAATAGTATCGAAATATTGGCAAAAATGAATGTATTTACGTAATATCAATCTACATGAAAAACGTGAAAAAATCACTATTTAACCATATTTGAGGATTTTAACTTCAAATCATAGAGCGAGGTTTCGTATTATTTAGATCCAAGAAAAGACATATGACAAAGTTGTTTCCAATACAAACGATAAAAATCAATGTGTTTTCATTAGAATTAACTAAAATGTTCCTGATTTTCCGTTAATATTACCGATGGAAGATGTACACGAAAACCGCTCTATTCCGGCTGAAACGTCGATATATGCAATAAAAACAGAACTTCTCCCCTTTTCATTATCATACTCAGTATTTTAACGAGAAACAAATAATTGATTGAAAATGAAGTATTCAAGGTTATTATCTAATCAATTATGTGTTTGCATCATTTTTATCGTATATATAAGGAATTAATACCAATAAACTGAAAATTCACAAAAACGTGGAAGAACGGCAAAATATTGCCTAATTCGATGATATTTTGTTTAAATCACATAAAGGAAAAGGAGATGATAAACGTCAAAATATTACTAAATTCGATGATTTTTCGTACGAAACAAAATGCAAAAAAAATGAAATAGTATCGAAATATTGGTAAAAATGAATATATTTACGTAATATCAAACTACATGAAAAACGTGAAAAAAGTCACTATTTAACCATATTTGAGGATTTTAACTTCAAATCATAGAGCGAGGTTTCGTATTTTTTAGATCCAAGAAAAGACATATGACAATGTTGTTTCCAATACAAATGATAAAAATCAATGTGTTTTCATTAGAATTAACTAAAATGTTCCTGATTTTCCGTTTATATTACCGATGGAAGATATACACGAAAACCGCACTATTCCGGCTGAAACGTCGATATATGCAATAATAACAGAACTTCTCCCCTTTCAATATCTTATTCAGTATTTTAACGAGAAACAAATAATTGATTGAAAATGAAGTATTTAAGGTTATTATCTAATCAATTATGTGTTTGCATCATTTTTATCGTATATATAATGAATTAATAACAATAAACTGAAAATTCTCAAAAACGTGGAAAAACGGCAAAATATTGCCTAATTCGATGATATTTTGTTTAAATCACATAAAGGAAAAGGAGATGATAAACGTCAAATTATTGTTAAATTCGTTGATTTTTCGTACGAAACAAAATCCAAAAAAACTTGCTTAAATTGCAATATTATGCGAAATTCTGAGATTTGAAGGCCAAATCACATATCGTGATACTACATGAAATAGTATCGAAATATTGGTAAAAATTAATATATTTACGTAATATCAAAATACATGAAAATGTGAAAAAAGTCACTATTTTACCATATTTGAGGGTTTTAACTTCAAATCATAGAGCGAGGTTTCGTATTATTTAGATCCAAGAAAAGACATATGACAATGTTGTTTCTAATACAAACGATAAAAATCAATGTGTTTTCATTAGAATTAACTAAAATGTTCCTGATTTTCCGTTAATATTACCGATGGAAGATGTACACGAAAACCGCTCTATTCCGGCTGAAACGTCGATATATGCAATAAAAACAGAACTTCTCCCCTTTTCATTATCATACTCAGTATTTTAACGAGAAACAAATAATTGATTGAAAATGAAGTATTCAAGGTTATTATCTAATCAATTATGTGTTTGAATCATTTTTATCGTATATATAATGAATTAATACCAATAAACTGAAAATTCACAAAAACGTGGAAGAACGGCAAAATATTGCCTAATTCGATGATATTTTGTTTAAATCACATAAAGGAAAAGGAGATGATAAACGTCAAAATATTGCTAAATTCGATGATTTTTCGTACGAAACAAAATGCAAAAAATCTTGCTTAAAATGCAATATTATGCGAAATTCTGAGATTTGAAGGCCAAATCACATATCGTGATACTACATGAAATAGTATCGAAATATTGGTAAAAATGAATATATTTACGTAATATCAAAATACATGAAAACGTGAAAAAAGTCACTATTTTACCATATTTGAGGATTTTAACTTTAAATCATAGAGCGAGGTTTCGTATTATTTAGATCCCAGAAATGATATATGACAATGTTGTTTCCAACACAAACGATAAAAATCAATGTGTTTTCATTAGAATTAACTAAAATGTTCCTGATTTTCCATTAATATTACCGATGGAAGATGTACACCAAAACCGCTCTATTCCGGCTGAAACGTTGATATATGCAATAAAAACAGAACTTCTCCCCTTTTCAATATCATACTCAGTATTTTAACGAGAAACAAATAATTGATTGAAAATGAAGTATTCAAGGTTATTATCTAATCAATTATGTGTTTGCGTCATTTTTATCGTATATATAAGGAATTAATACCAATAAACTGAAAATTCACAAAAACGTGGAAGAACGGCAAAATATTGCCTAATTCGATGATATTTTGTTTAAATCACATAAAGGAAAAGGAGATGATAAACGTCAAAATATTACTAAATTCGATGATTTTTCGTACGAAACAAAATGCAAAAAAAATGAAATAGTATCGAAATATTGGTAAAAATGAATATATTTACGTAATATCAAACTACATGAAAAACGTGAAAAAAGTCACTATTTAACCATATTTGAGGATTTTAACTTCAAATCATAGAGCGAGGTTTCGTATTTTTTAGATCCAAGAAAAGACATATGACAATGTTGTTTCCAATACAAATGATAAAAATCAATGTGTTTTCATTAGAATTAACTAAAATGTTCCTGATTTTCCGTTAATATTACCGATGGAAGATGTACACGAAAACCGCTCTATTCCGGCTGAAACGTCGATATATGCAATAATAACAGAACTTCTCCCCTTTCAATATCTTATTCAGTATTTTAACGAGAAACAAATAATTGATTGAAAATGAAGTATTTAAGGTTATTATCTAATCAATTATGTGTTTGCATCATTTTTATCGTATATATAATGAATTAATAACAATAAACTGAAAATTCTCAAAAACGTGGAAAAACGGCAAAATATTGCCTAATTCGATGATATTTTGTTTAAATCACATAAAGGAAAAGGAGATGATAAACGTCAAATTATTGTTAAATTCGTTGATTTTTCGTACGAAACAAAATCCAAAAAAACTTGCTTAAATTGCAATATTATGCGAAATTCTGAAATTTGAAGGCCAAATCACATATCGTGATACTACATGAAATAGTATCGAAATATTGGTAAAAATGAATATATTTACGTAATATCAAAATACATGAAAATGTGAAAAAAGTCACTATTTTACCATATTTGAGGGTTTTAACTTCAAATCATAGAGCGAGGTTTCGTATTATTTAGATCCAAGAAAAGACATATGACAATGTTGTTTCTAATACAAACGATAAAAATCAATGTGTTTTCATTAGAATTAACTAAAATGTTCCTGATTTTCCGTTAATATTACCGATGGAAGATGTACACGAAAACCGCTCTATTCCGGCTGAAACGTCGATATATGCAATAAAAACAGAACTTCTCCCCTTTTCAATATCATACTCAGTATTTTAACGAGAAACAAATAATTGATTGAAAATGAAGTATTCTAGGTTATTATCTAATCAATTATGTGTTTGCATAATTTTTATCATATATATAATGAATTAATACCCATAATCTGAAAATTCACAAAAAGGTGGAAAAACAGCAAAATATTGCCTAATTCGATGATATTTTGTTTAAATCACATAAAGGAAAAGGGGATGATAAACGTTAAAATATTGCGAAATTCGATGATTTTTCGTACGAAACAAAATGCAAGAAAACTTGCTTAAAATGCAATATTATGCGGAATTCTGAGATTTGAAGGCCAAATCACATAACGTGATACTACATGAAATAGTATCGAAATATTGGCAAAAATGAATATATTTACGTAATATCAATCTACATGAAAAACGTGAAAAAATCACTATTTAACCATATTTGAGGATTTTAACTTCAAATCATAGAGCGAGGTTTCGTATTATTTAGATCCAAGAAAAGACATATGACAATGTTGTTTCCAATACAAACGATAAAAATCAATGTGTTTTCATTAGAATTAACTAAAATGTTCCTGATTTTCCGTTAATATTACCGATGGAAGATGTACACGAAAACCGCTCTATTCCGGCTGAAACGTCGATATATGCAATAAAAACAGAACTTCTCCCCTTTTCATTATCATACTCAGTATTTTAACGAGAAACAAATAATTGATTGAAAATGAAGTATTCAAGGTTATTATCTAATCAATTATGTGTTTGAATCATTTTTATCGTATATATAATGAATTAATACCAATAAACTGAAAATTCACAAAAACGTGGAAGAACGGCAAAATATTGCCTAATTCGATGATATTTTGTTTAAATCACATAAAGGAAAAGGAGATGATAAACGTCAAAATATTGCTAAATTCGATGATTTTTCGTACGAAACAAAATGAAAAAAATCTTGCTTAAAATGCATTATTATGCGAAATTCTGAGATTTGAAGGCCAAATCACATATCGTGATACTACATGAAATAGTATCGAAATATTGGTAAAAATGAATATATTTACGTAATATCAAAATACATGAAAACGTGAAAAAAGTCACTATTTTACCATATTTGAGGATTTTAACTTTAAATCATAGAGCGAGGTTTCGTATTATTTAGATCCCAGAAATGATATATGACAATGTTGTTTCCAACACAAACGATAAAAATCAATGTGTTTTCATTAGAATTAACTAAAATGTTCCTGATTTTCCATTAATATTACCGATGGAAGATGTACACCAAAACCGCTCTATTCCGGCTGAAACGTTGATATATGCAATAAAAACAGAACTTCTCCCCTTTTCAATATCATACTCAGTATTTTAACGAGAAACAAATAATTGATTGAAAATGAAGTATTCAAGGTTATTATCTAATCAATTATGTGTTTGCATCATTTTTATCGTATATATAAGGAATTAATACCAATAAACTGAAAATTCACAAAAACGTGGAAGAACGGCAAAATATTGCCTAATTCGATGATATTTTGTTTAAATCACATAAAGGAAAAGGAGATGATAAACGTCAAAATATTGCTAAATTCGATGATTTTTCGTACGAAACAAAATGCAAAAAATCTTGCTTAAAATGCAATATTATGCGAAATTCTGAGATTTGAAGGCCAAATCACATATCGTGATACTACATGAAATAGTATCGAAATATTGGTAAAAATGAATATATTTACGTAATATCAAAATACATGAAAACGTGAAAAAAGTCACTATTTTACCATATTTGAGGATTTTAACTTTAAATCATAGAGCGAGGTTTCGTATTATTTAGATCCCAGAAATGATATATGACAATGTTGTTTCCAACACAAACGATAAAAATCAATGTGTTTTCATTAGAATTAACTAAAATGTTCCTGATTTTCCATTAATATTACCGATGGAAGATGTACACCAAAACCGCTCTATTCCGGCTGAAACGTTGATATATGCAATAAAAACAGAACTTCTCCCCTTTTCAATATCATACTCAGTATTTTAACGAGAAACAAATAATTGATTGAAAATGAAGTATTCAAGGTTATTATCTAATCAATTATGTGTTTGCATCATTTTTATCGTATATATAAGGAATTAATACCAATAAACTGAAAATTCACAAAAACGTGGAAGAACGGCAAAATATTGCCTAATTCGATGATATTTTGTTTAAATCACATAAAGGAAAAGGAGATGATAAACGTCAAAATATTACTAAATTCGATGATTTTTCGTACGAAACAAAATGCAAAAAAAATGAAATAGTATCGAAATATTGGTAAAAATGAATATATTTACGTAATATCAAACTACATGAAAAACGTGAAAAAAGTCACTATTTAACCATATTTGAGGATTTTAACTTCAAATCATAGAGCGAGGTTTCGTATTTTTTAGATCCAAGAAAAGACATATGACAATGTTGTTTCCAATACAAATGATAAAAATCAATGTGTTTTCATTAGAATTAACTAAAATGTTCCTGATTTTCCGTTTATATTACCGATGGAAGATATACACGAAAACCGCACTATTCCGGCTGAAACGTCGATATATGCAATAATAACAGAACTTCTCCCCTTTCAATATCTTATTCAGTATTTTAACGAGAAACAAATAATTGATTGAAAATGAAGTATTTAAGGTTATTATCTAATCAATTATGTGTTTGCATCATTTTTATCGTATATATAATGAATTAATAACAATAAACTGAAAATTCTCAAAAACGTGGAAAAACGGCAAAATATTGCCTAATTCGATGATATTTTGTTTAAATCACATAAAGGAAAAGGAGATGATAAACGTCAAATTATTGTTAAATTCGTTGATTTTTCGTACGAAACAAAATCCAAAAAAACTTGCTTAAATTGCAATATTATGCGAAATTCTGAGATTTGAAGGCCAAATCACATATCGTGATACTACATGAAATAGTATCGAAATATTGGTAAAAATGAATATATTTACGTAATATCAAAATACATGAAAATGTGAAAAAAGTCACTATTTTACCATATTTGAGGGTTTTAACTTCAAATCATAGAGCGAGGTTTCGTATTGTTTAGATCCAAGAAAAGACATATGACAATGTTGTTTCTAATACAAACGATAAAAATCAATGTGTTTTCATTAGAATTAACTAAAATGTTCCTGATTTTCCGTTAATATTACCGATGGAAGATGTACACGAAAACCGCTCTATTCCGGCTGAAACGTCGATATATGCAATAAAAACAGAACTTCTCCCCTTTTCAATATCATACTCAGTATTTTAACGAGAAACAAATAATTGATTGAAAATGAAGTATTCTAGGTTATTATCTAATCAATTATGTGTTTGCATAATTTTTATTATATATATAATGAATTAATACCCATAATCTGAAAATTCACAAAAAGGTGGAAAAACAGCAAAATATTGCCTAATTCGATGATATTTTGTTTAAATCACATAAAGGAAAAGGGGATGATAAACGTTAAAATATTGCGAAATTCGATGATTTTTCGTACGAAACAAAATGCAAGAAAACTTGCTTAAAATGCAATATTATGCGGAATTCTGAGATTTGAAGGCCAAATCACATAACGTGATACTACATGAAATAGTATCGAAATATTGGCAAAAATGAATATATTTACGTAATATCAATCTACATGAAAAACGTGAAAAAATCACTATTTAACCATATTTGAGGATTTTAACTTCAAATCATAGAGCGAGGTTTCGTATTATTTAGATCCAAGAAAAGACATATGACAATGTTGTTTCCAATACAAACGATAAAAATCAATGTGTTTTCATTAGAATTAACTAAAATGTTCCTGATTTTCCGTTAATATTACCGATGGAAGATGTACACGAAAACCGCTCTATTCCGGCTGAAACGTCGATATATGCAATAAAAACAGAACTTCTCCCCTTTTCATTATCATACTCAGTATTTTAACGAGAAACAAATAATTGATTGAAAATGAAGTATTCAAGGTTATTATCTAATCAATTATGTGTTTGAATCATTTTTATCGTATATATAATGAATTAATACCAATAAACTGAAAATTCACAAAAACGTGGAAGAACGGCAAAATATTGCCTAATTCGATGATATTTTGTTTAAATCACATAAAGGAAAAGGAGATGATAAACGTCAAAATATTGCTAAATTCGATGATTTTTCGTACGAAACAAAATGCAAAAAATCTTGCTTAAAATGCAATATTATGCGAAATTCTGAGATTTGAAGGCCAAATCACATATCGTGATACTACATGAAATAGTATCGAAATATTGGTAAAAATGAATATATTTACGTAATATCAAAATACATGAAAACGTGAAAAAAGTCACTATTTTACCATATTTGAGGATTTTAACTTTAAATCATAGAGCGAGGTTTCGTATTATTTAGATCCCAGAAATGATATATGACAATGTTGTTTCCAACACAAACGATAAAAATCAATGTGTTTTCATTAGAATTAACTAAAATGTTCCTGATTTTCCATTAATATTACCGATGGAAGATGTACACCAAAACCGCTCTATTCCGGCTGAAACGTTGATATATGCAATAAAAACAGAACTTCTCCCCTTTTCAATATCATACTCAGTATTTTAACGAGAAACAAATAATTGATTGAAAATGAAGTATTCAAGGTTATTATCTAATCAATTATGTGTTTGCATCATTTTTATCGTATATATAAGGAATTAATACCAATAAACTGAAAATTCACAAAAACGTGGAAGAACGGCAAAATATTGCCTAATTCGATGATATTTTGTTTAAATCACATAAAGGAAAAGGAGATGATAAACGTCAAAATATTACTAAATTCGATGATTTTTCGTACGAAACAAAATGCAAAAAAAATGAAATAGTATCGAAATATTGGTAAAAATGAATATATTTACGTAATATCAAACTACATGAAAAACGTGAAAAAAGTCACTATTTAACCATATTTGAGGATTTTAACTTCAAATCATAGAGCGAGGTTTCGTATTTTTTAGATCCAAGAAAAGACATATGACAATGTTGTTTCCAATACAAATGATAAAAATCAATGTGTTTTCATTAGAATTAACTAAAATGTTCCTGATTTTCCGTTTATATTACCGATGGAAGATATACACGAAAACCGCACTATTCCGGCTGAAACGTCGATATATGCAATAATAACAGAACTTCTCCCCTTTCAATATCTTATTCAGTATTTTAACGAGAAACAAATAATTGATTGAAAATGAAGTATTTAAGGTTATTATCTAATCAATTATGTGTTTGCATCATTTTTATCGTATATATAATGAATTAATAACAATAAACTGAAAATTCTCAAAAACGTGGAAAAACGGCAAAATATTGCCTAATTCGATGATATTTTGTTTAAATCACATAAAGGAAAAGGAGATGATAAACGTCAAATTATTGTTAAATTCGTTGATTTTTCGTACGAAACAAAATCCAAAAAAACTTGCTTAAATTGCAATATTATGCGAAATTCTGAGATTTGAAGGCCAAATCACATATCGTGATACTACATGAAATAGTATCGAAATATTGGTAAAAATGAATATATTTACGTAATATCAAAATACATGAAAATGTGAAAAAAGTCACTATTTTACCATATTTGAGGGTTTTAACTTCAAATCATAGAGCGAGGTTTCGTATTGTTTAGATCCAAGAAAAGACATATGACAATGTTGTTTCTAATACAAACGATAAAAATCAATGTGTTTTCATTAGAATTAACTAAAATGTTCCTGATTTTCCGTTAATATTACCGATGGAAGATGTACACGAAAACCGCTCTATTCCGGCTGAAACGTCGATATATGCAATAAAAACAGAACTTCTCCCCTTTTCAATATCATACTCAGTATTTTAACGAGAAACAAATAATTGATTGAAAATGAAGTATTCTAGGTTATTATCTAATCAATTATGTGTTTGCATAATTTTTATCATATATATAATGAATTAATACCCATAATCTGAAAATTCACAAAAAGGTGGAAAAACAGCAAAATATTGCCTAATTCGATGATATTTTGTTTAAATCACATAAAGGAAAAGGGGATGATAAACGTTAAAATATTGCGAAATTCGATGATTTTTCGTACGAAACAAAATGCAAGAAAACTTGCTTAAAATGCAATATTATGCGGAATTCTGAGATTTGAAGGCCAAATCACATAACGTGATACTACATGAAATAGTATCGAAATATTGGCAAAAATGAATATATTTACGTAATATCAATCTACATGAAAAACGTGAAAAAATCACTATTTAACCATATTTGAGGATTTTAACTTCAAATCATAGAGCGAGGTTTCGTATTATTTAGATCCAAGAAAAGACATATGACAATGTTGTTTCCAATACAAACGATAAAAATCAATGTGTTTTCATTAGAATTAACTAAAATGTTCCTGATTTTCCGTTAATATTACCGATGGAAGATGTACACGAAAACCGCTCTATTCCGGCTGAAACGTCGATATATGCAATAAAAACAGAACTTCTCCCCTTTTCATTATCATACTCAGTATTTTAACGAGAAACAAATAATTGATTGAAAATGAAGTATTCAAGGTTATTATCTAATCAATTATGTGTTTGAATCATTTTTATCGTATATATAATGAATTAATACCAATAAACTGAAAATTCACAAAAACGTGGAAGAACGGCAAAATATTGCCTAATTCGATGATATTTTGTTTAAATCACATAAAGGAAAAGGAGATGATAAACGTCAAAATATTGCTAAATTCGATGATTTTTCGTACGAAACAAAATGCAAAAAATCTTGCTTAAAATGCAATATTATGCGAAATTCTGAGATTTGAAGGCCAAATCACATATCGTGATACTACATGAAATAGTATCGAAATATTGGTAAAAATGAATATATTTACGTAATATCAAAATACATGAAAACGTGAAAAAAGTCACTATTTTACCATATTTGAGGATTTTAACTTTAAATCATAGAGCGAGGTTTCGTATTATTTAGATCCCAGAAATGATATATGACAATGTTGTTTCCAACACAAACGATAAAAATCAATGTGTTTTCATTAGAATTAACTAAAATGTTCCTGATTTTCCATTAATATTACCGATGGAAGATGTACACCAAAACCGCTCTATTCCGGCTGAAACGTTGATATATGCAATAAAAACAGAACTTCTCCCCTTTTCAATATCATACTCAGTATTTTAACGAGAAACAAATAATTGATTGAAAATGAAGTATTCAAGGTTATTATCTAATCAATTATGTGTTTGCATCATTTTTATCGTATATATAAGGAATTAATACCAATAAACTGAAAATTCACAAAAACGTGGAAGAACGGCAAAATATTGCCTAATTCGATGATATTTTGTTTAAATCACATAAAGGAAAAGGAGATGATAAACGTCAAAATATTACTAAATTCGATGATTTTTCGTACGAAACAAAATGCAAAAAAAAGGAAATAGTATCGAAATATTGGTAAAAATGAATATATTTACGTAATATCAAACTACATGAAAAACGTGAAAAAAGTCACTATTTAACCATATTTGAGGATTTTAACTTCAAATCATAGAGCGAGGTTTCGTATTTTTTAGATCCAAGAAAAGACATATGACAATGTTGTTTCCAATACAAATGATAAAAATCAATGTGTTTTCATTAGAATTAACTAAAATGTTCCTGATTTTCCGTTTATATTACCGATGGAAGATATACACGAAAACCGCACTATTCCGGCTGAAACGTCGATATATGCAATAATACCAGAACTTCTCCCCTTTCAATATCTTATTCAGTATTTTAACGAGAAACAAATAATTGATTGAAAATGAAGTATTTAAGGTTATTATCTAATCAATTATGTGTTTGCATCATTTTTATCGTATATATAATGAATTAATAACAATAAACTGAAAATTCTCAAAAACGTGGAAAAACGGCAAAATATTGCCTAATTCGATGATATTTTGTTTAAATCACATAAAGGAAAAGGAGATGATAAACGTCAAATTATTGTTAAATTCGTTGATTTTTCGTACGAAACAAAATCCAAAAAAACTTGCTTAAATTGCAATATTATGCGAAATTCTGAGATTTGAAGGCCAAATCACATATCGTGATACTACATGAAATAGTATCGAAATATTGGTAAAAATGAATATATTTACGTAATATCAAAATACATGAAAATGTGAAAAAAGTCACTATTTTACCATATTTGAGGGTTTTAACTTCAAATCATAGAGCGAGGTTTCGTATTATTTAGATCCAAGAAAAGACATATGACAATGTTGTTTCTAATACAAACGATAAAAATCAATGTGTTTTCATTAGAATTAACTAAAATGTTCCTGATTTTCCGTTAATATTACCGATGGAAGATGTACACGACAACCGCTCTATTCAGGCTGAAACGTCGATATATGCAATAAAAACAGAACTTCTCCCCTTTTCAATATCATACTCAGTATTTTAACGAGAAACAAATAATTGATTGAAAATGAAGTATTCTAGGTTATTATCTAATCAATTATGTGTTTGCATAATTTTTATCATATATATAATGAATTAATACCCATAATCTGAAAATTCACAAAAAGGTGGAAAAACAGCAAAATATTGCCTAATTCGATGATATTTTGTTTAAATCACATAAAGGAAAAGGGGATGATAAACGTTAAAATATTGCGAAATTCGATGATTTTTCGTACGAAACAAAATGCAAGAAAACTTGCTTAAAATGCAATATTATGCGGAATTCTGAGATTTGAAGGCCAAATCACATAACGTGATACTACATGAAATAGTATCGAAATATTGGCAAAAATGAATATATTTACGTAATATCAATCTACATGAAAAACGTGAAAAAATCACTATTTAACCATATTTGAGGATTTTAACTTCAAATCATAGAGCGAGGTTTCGTATTATTTAGATCCAAGAAAAGACATATGACAATGTTGTTTCCAATACAAACGATAAAAATCAATGTGTTTTCATTAGAATTAACTAAAATGTTCCTGATTTTCCGTTAATATTACCGATGGAAGATGTACACGAAAACCGCTCTATTCCGGCTGAAACGTCGATATATGCAATAAAAACAGAACTTCTCCCCTTTTCATTATCATACTCAGTATTTTAACGAGAAACAAATAATTGATTGAAAATGAAGTATTCAAGGTTATTATCTAATCAATTATGTGTTTGAATCATTTTTATCGTATATATAATGAATTAATACCAATAAACTGAAAATTCACAAAAACGTGGAAGAACGGCAAAATATTGCCTAATTCGATGATATTTTGTTTAAATCACATAAAGGAAAAGGAGATGATAAACGTCAAAATATTGCTAAATTCGATGATTTTTCGTACGAAACAAAATGCAAAAAATCTTGCTTAAAATGCAATATTATGCGAAATTCTGAGATTTGAAGGCCAAATCACATATCGTGATACTACATGAAATAGTATCGAAATATTGGTAAAAATGAATATATTTACGTAATATCAAAATACATGAAAACGTGAAAAAAGTCACTATTTTACCATATTTGAGGATTTTAACTTTAAATCATAGAGCGAGGTTTCGTATTATTTAGATCCCAGAAATGATATATGACAATGTTGTTTCCAACACAAACGATAAAAATCAATGTGTTTTCATTAGAATTAACTAAAATGTTCCTGATTTTCCATTAATATTACCGATGGAAGATGTACACCAAAACCGCTCTATTCCGGCTGAAACGTTGATATATGCAATAAAAACAGAACTTCTCCCCTTTTCAATATCATACTCAGTATTTTAACGAGAAACAAATAATTGATTGAAAATGAAGTATTCAAGGTTATTATCTAATCAATTATGTGTTTGCATCATTTTTATCGTATATATAAGGAATTAATACCAATAAACTGAAAATTCACAAAAACGTGGAAGAACGGCAAAATATTGCCTAATTCGATGATATTTTGTTTAAATCACATAAAGGAAAAGGAGATGATAAACGTCAAAATATTACTAAATTCGATGATTTTTCGTACGAAACAAAATGCAAAAAAAAGGAAATAGTATCGAAATATTGGTAAAAATGAATATATTTACGTAATATCAAACTACATGAAAAACGTGAAAAAAGTCACTATTTAACCATATTTGAGGATTTTAACTTCAAATCATAGAGCGAGGTTTCGTATTTTTTAGATCCAAGAAAAGACATATGACAATGTTGTTTCCAATACAAATGATAAAAATCAATGTGTTTTCATTAGAATTAACTAAAATGTTCCTGATTTTCCGTTTATATTACCGATGGAAGATATACACGAAAACCGCACTATTCCGGCTGAAACGTCGATATATGCAATAATACCAGAACTTCTCCCCTTTCAATATCTTATTCAGTATTTTAACGAGAAACAAATAATTGATTGAAAATGAAGTATTTAAGGTTATTATCTAATCAATTATGTGTTTGCATCATTTTTATCGTATATATAATGAATTAATAACAATAAACTGAAAATTCTCAAAAACGTGGAAAAACGGCAAAATATTGCCTAATTCGATGATATTTTGTTTAAATCACATAAAGGAAAAGGAGATGATAAACGTCAAATTATTGTTAAATTCGTTGATTTTTCGTACGAAACAAAATCCAAAAAAACTTGCTTAAATTGCAATATTATGCGAAATTCTGAGATTTGAAGGCCAAATCACATATCGTGATACTACATGAAATAGTATCGAAATATTGGTAAAAATGAATATATTTACGTAATATCAAAATACATGAAAATGTGAAAAAAGTCACTATTTTACCATATTTGAGGGTTTTAACTTCAAATCATAGAGCGAGGTTTCGTATTATTTAGATCCAAGAAAAGACATATGACAATGTTGTTTCTAATACAAACGATAAAAATCAATGTGTTTTCATTAGAATTAACTAAAATGTTCCTGATTTTCCGTTAATATTACCGATGGAAGATGTACACGACAACCGCTCTATTCAGGCTGAAACGTCGATATATGCAATAAAAACAGAACTTCTCCCCTTTTCAATATCATACTCAGTATTTTAACGAGAAACAAATAATTGATTGAAAATGAAGTATTCTAGGTTATTATCTAATCAATTATGTGTTTGCATAATTTTTATCATATATATAATGAATTAATACCCATAATCTGAAAATTCACAAAAAGGTGGAAAAACAGCAAAATATTGCCTAATTCGATGATATTTTGTTTAAATCACATAAAGGAAAAGGGGATGATAAACGTTAAAATATTGCGAAATTCGATGATTTTTCGTACGAAACAAAATGCAAGAAAACTTGCTTAAAATGCAATATTATGCGGAATTCTGAGATTTGAAGGCCAAATCACATAACGTGATACTACATGAAATAGTATCGAAATATTGGCAAAAATGAATATATTTACGTAATATCAATCTACATGAAAAACGTGAAAAAATCACTATTTAACCATATTTGAGGATTTTAACTTCAAATCATAGAGCGAGGTTTCGTATTATTTAGATCCAAGAAAAGACATATGACAATGTTGTTTCCAATACAAACGATAAAAATCAATGTGTTTTCATTAGAATTAACTAAAATGTTCCTGATTTTCCGTTAATATTACCGATGGAAGATGTACACGAAAACCGCTCTATTCCGGCTGAAACGTCGATATATGCAATAAAAACAGAACTTCTCCCCTTTTCATTATCATACTCAGTATTTTAACGAGAAACAAATAATTGATTGAAAATGAAGTATTCAAGGTTATTATCTAATCAATTATGTGTTTGCATCATTTTTATCGTATATATAATGAATTAATACCAATAAACTGAAAATTCACAAAAACGTGGAAAAAACGGCAAAATATTGCCTAATTCGATGATATTTTGTTTAAATCACATAAAGGAAAAGGAGATGATAAACGTCAAAATATTGCTAAATTCGATGATTTTTCGTACGAAACAAAATGCAAAAAAACTTGCTTAAAATGCAATATTATGCGAAATTCTGAGATTTGAAGGCCAAATCACATATCGTGATACTACATGAAATAGTATCGAAATATTGGTAAAAATTAATATATTTACGTAATATCAAACTACAAGAAAAACGTGAAAAAGTCACTAATTTACCATATTTGAGGATTTTAACTTCAAATCATAGAGCGAGGTTTAGTATTATTTAGATCCAAGAAAAGACATATGACAATGTTGTTTCCAATACAAATGATTAAAATCAATGTGTTTTCAGTAGAATTAACTAAAATGTTCCTGATTTTCCGTTAATATTACCGATGGAAGATGTACACGAAAACCGCTCTATTCCGGCTGAAACGTCGATATATGCAATAAAAACAGAACTTCTCCCCTTTTCATTATCATACTCAGTATTTTAACGAGAAACAAATAATTGATTGAAAATGAAGTATTCAAGGTTATTATCTAATCAATTATGTGTTTGCATCATTTTTATCGTATATATAATGAATTAATACCAATAAACTGAAAATTCACAAAAACGTGGAAAAACGGCAAAATATTGCCTAATTCGATGATATTTTGTTTAAATCACATAAAGGAAAAGGAGATGATAAACGTCAAAAAATTGCTAAATTCGATGATTTTTCGTACGAAACAAAATGCAAAAAAACTTGCTTAAAATGCAATATTATCCGAAATTCTGAGATTTGAAGGCCAAATCACATATCGTAATACTACATGAAATAGTATCGAAATATTGGTAAAAATGAATATATTTACGTAATATCAAACTACATGAAAAACATCCCAAATTCGACCCTTGAGCCATATTTTCTAAACAAATTCTGGCTTTCTGCATGTATTCGCAGTTTGAAAAACCACTTTTTATACAGAAAATATGCCAATTACTGAAAGCGGCGATAGATCACATTTTGCTCCAATCCACTATTCAGTTTTAAAATATCCCAACCATACCAAATTCGACCCTTGAGCCATAATTTGGAGCCAAATTCTGGCTCTCTGCACATATTCGCAGGTTGAAATTACAACATTTTATACCGAAAATATGTCAATTACTGAAAGCAGCGATGGGTCACATTTTGCCTATCCCCCCCCTCCCTGCAGTTCTCAAAATATCCCAAACACCATAAATTCGACGCTAGAGCTATATTTTGGAGTCAAATTTGGGCTCTCTGCACGTATTCGTAGTTTGAAATTACGACTTATTATACAGAAAATATGTCAATTACTGAAAGCGGCGATGGGTCACCTTCTGCCCAAACCCTCCCTGCAGTTTTCAAAATATCCCAAACATCCCAAATTCGACGCTTGAGCCATATTTTGGAGACAAATTCTGGCTCTCTGCACGTATTCGTAGTTTGAAATTACGACTAATTATACCGAAAATATGCCAATTACTGAAAGCGGCGATGGGTCACCTTCTGCCCAAACCCTCCCTGCTGTTTTCAAAATATCCAAAACATCCCAAATTCAACGCCTGAGCAATATTTTGTAGCCAAATTCGGGCTCTCTGCACCTATTCGCAGTTTGAAATTACGACTTATTATACCGAAAATATGCCAATTACTGAAAGGGGCAATGGATCACATTTTGCCCAAACCCTACCTGCAGTTTTCAATATATCCCAAACATCTAAAATTCGACCCTTGAGCCTTATTTTGGAGCCAAATTCTAACTCTCAGCACGTATTTGCAGTTTGAAATTGCGACTTTTTATACTGAAAATATGCCAATTACTGAAAGCAGCCATGGGTCACATTTTGCCCAAAACCCTCTGCAGTTTTCAAAATATCCTAAACATCCCAAATTCGACTCTTGTGCCATATTTTTAAGCCAAATTTTGGCTCTCTGCACATGTTCGCAGGTTGAAATTACGAATTTTTATACCGAAAATATGTCAATTATTGAGAGCAGCGATGGGTCACATTTTGCCTAAACCCACTTTGCACTTTTCAAAATATCCCAAACATTCCAAGTTCGACGCTTGAACCATATTTTGAAGCCAAATTCGGCCTCGCTGCACGTATTCGCAGTTTGAAATTACGTCATTTTACACCGAAAAGTTGCCAATTACTTAGAGCGGCGATAGGTCACATTTTGCCCAAACGCCCCTGCAGTTTTTAAATTATCTCAAACATCCCAAATTCGACCCTTGAGCCATATTTTGGAGCCAAATTTTGGCTCTCTGCACATATTCGCAGATTGAAATTACGAATTTTTATACCGAAAATATGCCAATTACGGAGAGAGCCGATTGATGACATTTTGCCCAAACCCTCCCTCCAGTTTTCAAAATATCCCTAACTTCCTAAATTCGACCCTGGAGCCTTATTTTAGAGACAAGTTCTGGCTTTCTTCACGTATTCGCAGGTTGAAATAACAACTTTTTATACCAAAAATATGCCAATTACTTTGGCAATGGGTCACATTTTGCCCAAACCCCGCCATGCAGTTTTCAAAATATCGGAAACATCCCAAATTCGACGCTTGAGCCATATTTTGGAGAAAAATTGTGGCTCTCTGCACGTATTAGCAGTTTGAAATTTTGACTTTTTATACCGAAATAATGCCAATTACTGTGAGCGGCGAAATGTCACATTTTGGCCAAAACCCCCTGCAGTTTTCAAAATATCCCAATTATCCCAAATTCCACCCTTGAGCCAAATTTTGGAGCCAAATTCTGGCTCTCTGCTCGTATTCCTAGTTTTACATTAGGATTTTATATACCGAAAATATGCCAATTACTTAAAGCGGCGATGGATCACATTTGGCCTAATCCCTCCTTGCAGTTTTCAAAATATCCAAAACATCCCAAATTCGACCCTTGAGCTATATTTTGGAGCCAAATTCTGGCTCTCTGCCCGTATTCGCAGTTTGATATTACGAATTTTTATACCGAAAATATGACAATTACTGAGAGCGGCAATGTAACACATTCTGCCAAAACACTCCCTGCAGTTTTCAAAAGGTCTAAAACATCCCGAATTAGACGCTTGAACCATATTTTGGAGCCAAATTCTGGCTCTTTGCACGTATTCGCAGTTTGAAATTACGATTTTTATGCCGAAAATATGCCAATTACTGAGAGCCGCGATGGATCACATTTTACCCAAACCCTCCCTGCAGTTTTCAAAATATCCCAAGCATCCCAAATTCCACCCTTGATAATTATTTTGGAGCCAAATTCTGGCTCTCTGCACGTATTCGCAGATTGAAATTTCGATTTTTATCCCAAACATCCAAAATTTGACGCTTAAAAATATGCCAATTACTGAAAATAGCGATGGGTCACATTTTGCCCAAACCCCCCTGCAGTTTGCAAAATACCCCAAACATCCCAAATTCGACCCTTGAGCAATATTTTGGAGCCAAATTCTGGCTTTCTGCGCGAATTCGAAGTATGAAATTACGATTTTTTATACCGAAAACATGACAATTACTGAAAGCAGCGATGGATCACATTTTGCCCAAACCCTCCATGCACTTTTCAAAACATCCTAAACATGCCAAATTCGACCCTAGAGCCATATTTTGGAGCCAAATTCGACCCTAGAGCCATATTTTGGAGCCAAATTTTGGCTTTCTGCATGTATTTGCTGTTTGAAATTACGACTTTTTATACCGAAAATATGCCAATTACTGAAAGCGGCGATGGATCACATTTTGCCCAAACCCTCTCTGCAGTTTTTAAAATATCATTAGCATCCCAAATTCGACCCTTGAGCCATAATTTGGAGCCAAATTCTGGCTCTCTGCACATATTCGCAGTTTAAAATTACGACATTTTATACCGAAAATATGTCAATTACTGAGAGCGGCGATAGATCACATTTTGCCCAAATCCCCCCTGCAGTTTTCAAAATATCCCAAACATCCCAAATTCGCCGCTTGAGCCATATTTTGGAGGCAAATTCTCGCTCTCTGCACGTACTCGCCGTTTGAAATTTTGACTTTTTATACCGAAATAATGCCAATTACTGTGAGCGGCGAAGGGTCATATTTTGCCCAAAACCCCCTTTAGTTTTCAAAATATCCCAAACATTTCAAATTCCACCCTTGAGCCATATTTTGGAGGCAAATTCTGGCTCTCAGCACGTATTCGCAGTTTAAATTAGGACATTTTATACCGAAAATATTCCAATTACTGAGAGCGGCGATGGATCACATTTGCCCACGACCTCCCTACAGTTTTACAAAATATCTAAAACATCCCAAAATCGACGATTGAGATATATTTTGGAGCCAAATTGTGGCTCTCTGCACGTATTAGCAGTTTGAAATTTCGACTTTTTATTCCGAAATAATGCCAATTACTGTGAGCGGCGAAAGGTCACATTTTGCCCAAAACCCCCTGCAGTTTTCAAAATATCCCAATTATCCCAAATTCCACCCTTGAGCCAGATTTTGGAGCCAAATTCTGGCTCTCTGCATGTATTCTCAGTTTTACATTAGGAATTTTTATACCGAAAATAGGCCAATTAGAGCGGCGATGGGTCACATTTCGCCTAAACCCTACTTGCAGTTTTCAAAATATCCAAAACATCCCAAATTCGACCCTTGAGCCATATTTTGGAGCCAAATTTTGGCTCTCTGCATGTATTCGCAGTCTGAAATTACGAATTTTTATACCGAAAATATGCCAATTACTGAGAGCGGCGATGGATCACATTTTACCCAAATCCTCCCTGCAGTTTTCAAAATATCCCAACATCCCAAATTCGACCCTTGAGAATTATTTTGGAGCCAAATTCTGGCTCTCTGCACGTATTCGCAGTTTGAAATTTCGATTTTTATCCCAAACATCCAAAATTTGACGCTTAAAAATATGCCAATTACTGAAAATAGCGATGGGTCACATTTTGCCCAAACCCCCCTGCAGTTTGCAAAATATCCCAAACATCCCAAATTCGACCCTTGAGCAATATTTTGGAGCCAAATTCTGGCTTTCTGCGCGAATTCGAAGTATGAAATTACGATTTTTTATACCGAAAACATGACAATTACTGAAAGCAGCGATGGATCACATTTTGCCCAAACCCTCCATGCACTTTTCAAAATATCCTAAACATGCCAAATTCGACCCTAGAGCCATGTTTTGGAGCCAAATTTTGGCTTTTTGCATGTATTTGCAGTTTGAAATTACGACTTTTTATACCGAAAATATGCCAATTACTGAAAGCAGCGATGGATCACATTTTGCCCAAACCCTCTCTGCAGTTTTTAAAATATCATTAGCATCCCAAATTCGACCCTTGAGCCATAATTTTGAGCCAATTTCTGGCTCTCTGCACATATTCGCAGTTTAAAATTACGACATTTTATACCGAAAATATGTCAATTACTGACAGCGGCGATAGATCACATTTTGCCCAAATCCCCCCTGCAGTTTTCAAAATATCCCAAACATCCCAAATTCGCCGCTTGAGCCATATTTTGGAGGCAAATTATCGCTCTCTGCACGTACTCGCCGTTTGATATTTTGACTTTTTATACCGAAATAATGCCAATTACTGTGAGCGGCGAAGGGTCATATTTTGCCCAAAACCCCCTTTAGTTTTCAAAATATCCCAAACATTTCAAATTCCACCCTTGAGCCATATTTTGGAGGCAAATTCTGGCTCTCAGCACGTATTCGCAGTTTAAATTAGGACATTTTATACCGAAAATATTCCAATTACTGAGAGCGGCGATGGATCACATTTGCCCACGACCTCCCTACAGTTTTACAAAATATCTAAAAACATCCCAAATTCGACGATTGAGATATATTTTGGAGCCAAATTGTGGCTCTCTGCACGTATTAGCAGTTTGAAATTTCGAATTTTTATTCCGAAATAATGCCAATTACTGTGAGCGGCGAAAGGTCACATTTTGCCCAAAACCCCCTGCAGTTTTCAAAATATCCCAATTATCCCAAATTCAACCCTTGAGCCAGATTTTGGAGCCAAATTCTGGCTCTCTGCATGTATTCCCAGTTTTACATTAGGAATTTTTATACCGAAAAAAGGCCAATTAGAGCGGCGATGGGTCACATTTGGCCTAAACCCTACTTGCAGTTTTCAAAATATCCAAAGCATCCCAAATTCGACCCTTGAGCCATATTTTGGAGCCAAATTTTGGCTCTCTGCATGTATTCGCAGTCTGAAATTACGAATTTTTATACCGAAAATATGCCAATTACTGAGAGCGGCGATGGATCACATTTTATCCAAATCCTCCCTGCAGTTTTCAAAATATCCCAACATCCCAAATTCGACCCTTGAGAATTATTTTGGAGCCAAATTCTGGCTCTCTGCACGTATTCGCAGTTTGAAATTTCGACTTTTTATCCCAAACATCCCAAATTTGACGCTTGAAAATATGCCAATTACTGAAAGAAGCGATGGGTCACATTTTGCCCAAACCCCCCTGCAGTTTGCAAAATATCCCAAACATCGCAAATTCGACCCTTTAGCAATATTTTGGAGCCAAATTCTGGCTTTCTGCGCGAATTCGCAGTATGAAATTACGATTTTTTATACCGAAAACATGACAATTACTAAAAGCAGCATTGGATCACATTTTGCCCAAACCCTCCCTGCTGTTTTCAAAATATCCCAAACATCCCAAATTCGACGCTTGAGCCATATTTTAGAGCCAAATTCTGGTTTTCTTCACATATTCGCAGTTTGAAATTACGAATTTTTATACCGAAAATATGCCAATTACTAAAAGCGGCGATAAATCACATTTTGCCCAAACCCCCCTGCAGTTTTCAAAATATCCCAAACATCCCAAATTCGAACCTTGAGCCATATTTTGGAGCGATATTGTCGCTCTCTGCACATATTCGCAGTTTGAAAGTACGACTTTTTATACCGAAAATATGCCAATTACTGAGAGCGGCGATGGATCACATTTTGCCCAAACCCTCCTTACAGTTTTCAAAATATTTCAAACATCCCAAATTCAACTCTTCAGCTGTATTTTGGAGCTAAATTCTGGCTCTCTGCACGTATTCGCAGTTTGAAATTACGAGATTTTATACCGAACATATTCCAATTTCTGAGAGCGGCGATGGATCACATTTTGCCCAAACCCTCCCTGCAGTTTTAAAAATATCCCAACATCCCAAATTCGACCCTTGAGTCATTATTTGGAGCTAAATTTTAGCTTTCTGCATGTATTCGCTTTTTGAAATTACGACATTGAATACCGAAAATATGCCAATTACTGAAAGCAACGGTGGATCACATTTTGCCCAAACCCTCTCTGCAGTTTTTAAAATATCCCAAACATCCCAAAAACGACCTTTGAGCCTCATTTTGGAGCCAAATTCTGTCTCTCTGAACGTATTCGCAGTTTGAAATTACGAATTTTTACTGAAAATATGCCAATTACTGAATTCGCAGTTCTGCCCAAACCCTCCGTGCAGTTTTCAAAATATCCCAAGCATCTCAAATTCGACGCTTGAGCCATATTTTGAAACCAAATTAAGACTCTCTGCAAGTATTCGCAGTTTGAAATTACGACTTTTTATACTGAAAATATGCCAATTACTGAAAGCAGCGATGGGTCACATTTTGCCCAAACCCCCCCTGCAGTTTGCCAAATATCCCAAACATCCCAAATTCGACCTTTGAGATATATTTTGGAGCCAAATTCTGAATCTCTGCACGTATTCGCAGTTTGAAATTACGACCTTTATACTGAAAATATGCCAATTACTGAATTCGCAGTTCTGCCCAAACCCTCCGTGCAGTTTTCAAAATATCCCAAGCATCTCAAATTCGACGCTTGAGCCATATTTTGAAACCAAATTAAGACTCTCTGGAAGTATTCGCAGTTTGAAATTACGAATTTTTATACTGAAAATATGCCAATTACTTAAAGCAGCGATGGGTCACATTTTGCCCAAACCCCCCCTACAGTTTGCAAAATATCCCAAACATCCCAAATTCGACCTTTGAGATATATTTTGGAGCCGAATTCTGGTTCTCTGCACGTTTTCGCAGTTTGAAATTACGACTTTTATACTGAAAATATGCCAATTACTGAAAGGGGCGATGGATCACAATATGATCAAACCCTCCCTGCAATTTTCTTAAATATCCCAAACATCCCAAATTCGGCCCTTGAGCCATATTTTCTAACCAAATTCTGGGTTCTGCATGTATTCACATTTTGAAAAACCACTTTTTATACAGAAAATATGCCAATTACTGAAAGCGGCGATAGATCACATTTTGCTCCAATCCACTATTCAGTTTTAAAATATCCCAAGCATACCAAATTCGACCCTTGAGCCATAATTTGGAGCCAAATTCTGGCTCTCTGCACATATTCGCTGGTTGAAATTACAACATTTTATACCGAAAATATGTCAATTACTGAAAGCAGCGATGGGTCACATTTTGCCCCCCCCCCCTCCCTGCAGTTCTCAAAATATCCCAAACACCCTAAATTCGACGCTAGAGCCATATTTTGGAGTCAAATTTGGGCTCTCTGCACGTATTCGTAGTTTGAAATTACGACTTATTATACAGAAAATATGCCAATTACTGAAAGCAGCGATGGGTCACCTTCTGCCCAATTCCTCCCTGCAGTATTCAAAATATCCAAAACATCCCAAATTCAACGCTTGAGCTATATTTTGGAGCCAAATTCTGGCTCCCTGCACGTATTCGCAGTTTGAAATTACGACTTTTATACTGAAAATATGCCAATTACTGAAAGAGGCAATGGATCACATTTTGCCCAAACCCTATCTGCTGTTTTCAATATATCCCAAACATCTAAAATTCGAACCTTGAGCCTTATTTTGGAGCCAAATTCTCACTCTCAGCACGTATTTGTAGTTTGAAATTACGACTTTTTATGCTGAAAATATGCCAATTACTGAAAGCAGCGATGGGTCACATTTTGCCCAAACCCTTCCTGCAGTTTGCAAAATATCCCAAACATCCCAAATTCGACCCTTGAGCCATATTTTGGAGCCAAACTCTGGATCTCTGCACGTATTCGCAGTTTTGAAATTACGACTTTTATACTGAAAATATGCCAATTACTGAAAGGGGCGATGGATCACATTATGACCAAACCCTCCCTGCAATTTTTTAAATATCCCAAACATCCCAAATTCGACCCTTGAGCCATATTTTCTAAACAAATTCTGGCTTTCTGCATGTATTCGCAGTTTGAAAAACCACTTTTTATACAGAAAATATGCCAATTACTGAAAGCGGCGATAGATCACATTTTGCTCCAATCCACTATTCAGTTTTAAAATATCCCAAGCATACCAAATTCGACCTTTGAGCCATGATTTGGAGCCAAATTCTGGCTCTCTGCACATATTCGCAGGTTGAAATTACAACATTTTATACCGAAAATATGTCAATTACTGAAAGCAGCGATGGGTCACATTTTGCCCATCCCCCCCCTCCCTGCAGTTCTCAAAATATCCCAAACACCCTAAATTCGAAGCTAGAGCCATATTTTGGAGTCAAATTTGGGCTCTCTGCACGTATTCGTAGTTTGAAATTACGACTTATTATACAGAAAATATGCCAATTACTGAAAGCAGCGATGGGTCACCTTCTGCCCAAACCCTCCCTGCAGTTTTCAAAATATCCCAAACATCCCAAATTCGACGCTTGAGCCATATTTTGGAGACAAATTCTGGCTCTCTGCACGTATTCGTAGTTTGAAATTACGACTAATTATACCGAAAATATGCCAATTACTGAAAGCGGCGATGGGTCACCTTCTGCCCAAACCCTCCCTGCAGTTTTCAAAATATCCAAAACATCCCAAATTCAACGCCTGAGCCATATTTTGTAGCCAAATTCGGGCTCTCTGCACCTATTCACAGTTTGAAATTACGACTTATTATACCGAAAATATGCCAATTACTGAAAGCGGCGATTGGTCACATTTTGCCCAAACCTCCCTGCAGTATTCAAAATATCCAAAACATCCCAAGTTCAACGCTTGAGCCATATTTTGGAGCCAAATTCTGGCTCCCTGCACGTATTCGCAGTTTGAAATAACGACTTTTATACTGAAAATATGCCAATTACTGAAAGGGGCAATGGATCACATTTTGCCCAAACCCTACCTGCAGTTTTCAATATATCCCAAACATCTAAAATTCGACCCTTGAGCCTTATTTTGGAGCCAAATTCTAACTCTCAGCACGTATTTGCAGTTTGAAATTACGACTATTTTTACTAAACATATGCCAATTACTGAAAGCAGCCATGGGTCACATTTTGCCCAAAACCCTCTGCAGTTTTCAAAATATCCTAAACATCCCAAATTCGACTCTTGTGCCATATTTTTAAGCCAAATTTTGGCTCTCAGCACATGTTCGCAGGTTGAAATTACGAATTTTTATACCGAAAATATGTCAATTATTGAGAGCAGCGATGGGTCACATTTTGCCTAAACCCACTTTGCACTTTTCAAAATATCCCAAACATTCCAAGTTCGACGCTTGAACCATATTTTGAAGCCAAATTCGGCCTCGCTGCACGTATTCGCAGTTTGAAATTACGTCATTTTACACCGAAAAGTTGCCAATTACTTAGAGCGGCGATAGGTCACATTTTGCCCAAACGCCCCTGCAGTTTTTAAATTATCTCAAACATCCCAAATTCGACCCTTGAGCCATATTTTGGAGCCAAATTTTGGCTCTCTGCACATATTCGCAGATTGAAATTACGAATTTTTATACCGAAAATATGCCAATTACGGAGAGAGCCGATGGATCACATTTTGCCCAAACCCTCCCTCCAGTTTTCAAAATATCCCTAACTTCCTAAATTGGACCCTGGAGCCTTATTTTAGAGACAAGTTCTGGCTTTCTTCACGTATTCGCAGGTTGAAATTACAACTTTTTATACAAAAAATATGCCAATTACTTTGGCAATGGGTCACATTTTGCCCAAACCCCGCCATGCAGTTTTCAAAATATCGGAAACATCCCAAATTCGACGCTTGAGCCATATTTTGGAACAAAATTGTGGCTCTCTTCACGTATTAGCAGTTTGAAATTTTGACTTTTTATACCGAAATAATGCCAATTACTGTGAGCGACGAAATGTCACATTTTGGCCAAAACCCCCTGCAGTTTTCAAAATATCCCAATTATCCCAAATTCCACCCTTGAGCCAAATTTTGGAGCCAAATTCTGGCTCTCTGCACGTATTCGCAGTTTTACATTAGGATTTTTTATACCGAAAATATGCCAATTACTTAGAGCGGCGATGGATCACATTTGGCCTAATCCCTCCTTGCAGTTTTCAAAATATCCACAACATCCTAAATTCGACCCTTGAGCTATATTTTGGAGTCAAATTCTGGCTCTCTGCCCGTATTCGCAGTTTGATATTACGAATTTTTATACCGAAAATATGACAATTACTGAGAGCGGCAATGGATCACATTCTGCCAAAACACTCCCTGCAGTTTTCAAAAGGTCCCAAACATCCCGAATTAGACGCTTGAACCATATTTTGGAGCCAAATTCTGGCTCTTTGCACGTATTCGCAGTTTGAAATTACGATTTTTATACCGAAAATATGCCAATTACTGAGAGCCGCGATGGATCACATTTTACCCAAACCCCTCCCTGCAGTTTTCAAAATATCCCAAGCATCCCAAATTCCACCCTTGAGAATTATTTTGGAGCCAAATTCTGGCTCTCTGCACGTATTCGCAGTTTGAAATTTCGATTTTTATCCCAAACATCCAAAATGTGACGCTTAAAAATACGCCAATTACTGAAAATAGCGATGGGTCACATTTTGCCCAAACCCCCCTGCAGTTTGCAAAATATCCCAAACATCCCAAATTCGACCCTTGAGCAATATTTTGGAGCCAAATTCTGGCTTTCTGTGCGAATTCGAAGTATGAAATTACGATTTTTTATACCGAAAACATGACAATTACTGAAAGCAGCGATGGATCACATTTTGCCCAAACCCTCCATGCAGTTTTCAAAATATCCTAAACATGCCAAATTCGACCCTAGAGCCATATTTTGGAGCCAAATTTTGGCTTTCTGCATGTATTTGCAGTTTGAAATTACGACTTTTTATACCGAAAATATGCCAATTACTGAAATCGGCGATGGATCACATTTTGCCCAAACCCTCTCTGCAGTTTTTAAAATATCATTAGCATTCCAAATTCGACCCTTGAGCCATAATTTGGAGCCAAATTCTGGCTCTCTGCACATATTCGCAGTTTAAAATTACGACATTTTATACCGAAAATATGTCAATTACTGAGAGCGGCGATAGATCACATTTTGCCCAAATTCCCCCTGCAGTTTTCAAAATATCATAAACATCCCAAATTCGCCGCTTGAGCCATATTTTGGAGGCAAATTCTCGCTCTCTGCACGTACTCGCCGTTTGAAATTTTGACTTTTTATACCGAAATAATACCAATTACTGTGAGCGGCGAAGGGTCATATTTTGCCCAAAACCCCCTTTAGTTTTCAAAATATCCCAAACATTTCAAATTCCACCCTTGAGCCATATTTTGGAGGCAAATTCTGGCTCTCAGCACGTATTCGCAGTTTAAATTAGGACATTTTATACCGAAAATATTCCAATTACTGAGAGCGGCGATGGATCACATTTGCCCACGACCTCCCTACAGTTTTACAAAATATCTAAAACATCCCAAATTCGACGCTTGAGATATATTTTGGAGCCAAATTGTGGCTCTCTGCACGTATTAGCATTTTGAAATTTCGACTTTTTATTCCGAAATAATGCCAATTACTGTGAGCGGCGAAAGGTCACATTTTGCCCAAAACCCCCTGCAGTTTTCAAAATATCCCAATTATCCCAAATTCCACCCTTGAGCCAGATTTTGGAGCCGAATTCTGGCTCTCTGCATGTATTCTCAGTTTTACATTAGGAATTTTTATACCGAAAATAGGCCAATTAGAGCGGCGATGGGTCACATTTGGCCTAAACCCTACTTGCAGTTTTCAAAATATCCAAAACATCCCAAATTCGACCCTTGAGCCATATATTGAACCCAAATTTTGGCTCTCTGCATGTATTCGCAGTTTGAAATTTCGACTTTTTATCCCAAACATCCCAAATTTGACGCTTGAAAATATGCCAATTACTGAAAGAAGCGATGGGTCACATTTTGCCCAAACCCCCCTGCAGTTTGCAAAATATCCCAAACATCGCAAATTCGACCCTTTAGCAATATTTTGGAGAGAAATTCTGGCTTTCTGCGCGAATTCGCAGTATGAAATTACGATTTTTTATACCGAAAACATGACAATTACTAAAAGCAGCATTGGATCACATTTTGCCCAAACCCTCCCTGCAGTTTTCAAAATATCCCAAACATCCCAAATTCGACGCTTGAGCCATATTTTAGAGCCAAATTCTGGTTTTCTTCACATATTCGCAGTTTGAAATTACGAATTTTTATACCGAAAATATGCCAATTACTAAAAGCGGCGATAAGTCACATTTTGCCCAAACCCCCCCTGCAGTTTTCAAAATATCCCAAACATCCCAAATTCGAACCTTGAGCCATATTTTGGAGCGACATTGTGGCTCTCTGCACATATTCGCAGTTTGAAAGTACGACTTTTTATACCAAAAATATGCCAATTACTGAGAGCGGCGATGGATCACATTTTGCCCAAACCCTCCTTACAGTTTTCAAAATATTTCAAACATCCCAAATTCAACCCTTCAGCTGTATTTTGGAGCTAAATTCTGGCTCTCTGCACGTATTCGCAGTTTGAAATTACGAGATTTTATACCGAAAATATTCCAATTTCTGAGAGCGGCGATGGATCACATTTTGCCCAAACCCTCCCTGCAGTTTTAAAAATATCCCAACATCCCAAATTCGACCCTTGAGCCATTATTTGGAGCTAAATTTTAGCTTTCTGCATGTATTCGCTTTTTGAAATTACGACATTGAATACCGAAAATATGCCAATTACTGAAAGCAACGGTGGATCACATTTTGCCCAAACCCTCCCTGCAGTTTTTAAAATATCCCAAACATCCCAAATTCGACCTTTGAGCCTTATTTTGGAGCCAAATTCTGTCTCTCTGAACGTATTCGCAGTTTGAAATTACGAATTTTTACTGAAAATATGCCAATCACTGAATTCGCAGTTCTGCCCATACCCTCCGTGCAGTTTTCAAAATATCCCAAGCATCTCAAATTCGACGCTTGAGCCATATTTTGAAACCAAATTAAGACTCTCTGCAAGTATTCGCAGTTTGAAATTAAGAATTTTTATACTGAAAATATGCCAATTACTTAAAGCAGCGATGGGTCACATTTTGCCCAAACCCCCCCTACAGTTTGCAAAATATCCCAAACATCCCAAATTCGACCTTTGAGATATATTTTGGAGCCGAATTCTGGTTCTCTGCACGTATTCGCAGTTTGAAATTACGAATTTTATACTGAAAATATGCCAATTACTGAAAGGGGCGATGGATCACATTATGATCAAACCCTCCCTGCAATTTTCTTAAATATCCCAAACATCCCAAATTCGACCCTTGAGCCATATTTTCTAACCAAATTCTGGCTTTCTGCATGTATTCGCAGTTTGAAAAACCACTTTTTATACAGAAAATATGCCAATTACTGAAAGCGGCGATAGATCACATTTTGCTCCAATCCACTATTCAGTTTTAAAATATCCCAAGCATACCAAATTCGACCCTTGAGCCATAATTTGGAGCAAAATTCTGGCTCTCTGCACATATTCGCAAGTTGAAATTACAACATTTTAAACCGAAAATATGTCAATTACTGAAAGCAGCGATGGGTCACATTTTGCCCCCCCCCCTCCCTGCTACTCTCAAAATATCCCAAACACCCTAAATTCGACGCTAGAGCCATATTTTGGAGTCAAATTTGGGCTCTCTGCACGTATTCGTAGTTTGAAATTACAACCTATTATACAGAAAATATGCCAATTACTGAAAGCGGCGATGGGTCACCTGCCCAAACCCTCCCTGCAGTATTCAAAATATCCAAAACATCCCAAATTCAACGCTTGAGCTATATTTTGGAGCCAAATTCTGGCTCCCTGCACGTATTCGCAGTTTGAAATTACGACTTTTATACTGAAAATATGCCAATTACTGAAAGGGGCAATGGATCTCATTTTGCCCAAACCCTCCAAAAATTTCTCCAAAAATTGGAGAATTTGCCTCCAAAATATGGCTCAAGCGGCGAATTTGGGATGTTTGGGATATTTTGAAAACTGCAGGGGGGATTTGGGCAAAATGTGATCTATCGCCGCTCTCAGTAATTGACATATTTTCGGTATAAAATGTCGTAATTTTAAACTGCGAATATGTGCAGAGAGCCAGAATTTGGCTCCAAATTATGGCTCAAGGGTTGAATTTGGGATGCTAATGATATTTTAAAAACTGCAGAGAGGGTTTGGGCAAAATGTGATCCTTCGCCGCTTTCAGTAATTGGCATATTTTCGGTATAAAAAGTCGTAATTTCAAACTGCAAATACATGCA